>NC_091689.1:13757272-14060303 GCF_041296265.1 Equus caballus | reverse complement strand
CTTACACTCTCCCTCTCTTCCTTCCTCCTTCCATTTCACCCATCCTTCCTTCCTTCTCCTTCATTCATTTATTAAATCATCCATTCATCCTTAATTCACAAAGATTTACTGAGCATCTCTTTTGTGCTGCAAACATTATTAGCTGCTGGGGATGCACCTTTAAACAAATCATCAAATTCTCAAAAGTCTTGCCTCCTTGTGCTGTTCCACAAACCACATGCTCTCTGTATCTGGTGTACTCTGACTTCTACCACCAAAGAGGCTACTGAAATGCTTTTCTTAAACGTCACATTTTCCTTGCTAATTGCTTGATCTAGGTGATTTTCTTTTTTCTCCATCTAGCTTCTTACTGATCTCTTCAGAGCTGCTTTCTGTCTTCTAGACTACAACTTCTTTCTGGAATGTTCTTTTTTCCTTGGCTTCCTGATATTGTCCTCTCCTATTTTCATGTCTCTGATTGCTCCTACTTGGTGTCTTCACTGACTTCTCTTTTTGCCCCTCATGCTTCACTAAAGGCCACAATTCTGTTTCCATTATTCTCCTTTCTCTGTGCTTATCCTTGGGAAATATCAATTTTTAAGACTTCAGTGCTCTATCCTATTTATATGATGTCAAAATCTGATATTCCACTGTTTCCTGCCTCCTGAAACATATATTTGCCCTCCCCCCAAAATGCTGGATATTTCCAAATGGATATTCCTTTGAAACTCAAGGTCAGTATGTTCCAAAACAAACTCAGCACCATCTCTCTTTTCTCTCTATTGAAACTCTGTTTTCAAAAGCATCATCATTCTCTAAGTCACAGAGACTAAAAACTTCCAAGTAATTTGACACCTGTGTTCTTCCTCTGTACACGCATTCAACTGGTCAATAAATCCTTCCTCTTCTCCCTGGATCTCACATCTGTCTCCTATTTTCCAAACCATCTACAAGGCTTTTATTAACTTTTGGCCTTTGCTACTAAATGATATTCTTAATTGAATTCTGTATCTCAATTTCCCCCTACACTAATCATTAACCTGAAAAAATAGTACTAATGAAATAGGATTACCTCATTCCCCTTCTTTAGGGTCTTCAAGATTACCAAAATTTAAGAGTCCAGTTCCTCTGTAAGACAATTGAGGCTTTGCATGATCTGGTCCAACCTCCTCTCCAGTCTCATCATAATATCACCCACTCACATAATTCTGTCCCACTGGGGTTCTTTCCTCTTCAAACCACATCTCCATTTTTAAGAAAAGCTATCTCAAGTGCATCAGGGCCTAAATTGAATGCCACTTCCTCCTTGAGCCTTTTATCAATACACTCTCTCTTCTCCAGCTTGAATTGCTTTTGTATTATTTGTTACTTTCTGCCTCATCTTATATCTATTATAGTATATGTATCAACATGAGATTTTAGAATTTTTGAGGCTAAGAATCAGATTTTGTACATTCTTTTATCTCCATGGCATCTGGTATGCATCTTTAAGCACAAGAAGTAGCATGCAAATGTTTAGAGATTTAAATTAAATTTATACATTAATTAAAAGGAATATAGAGTTAATTATTTTAACTCATTATTTCCAGGTATATATTAAATTAAATGGTTACGACTGTCTAGAAATTTTGCTCCACTAAAGTAAATCTGACAGACCCAATTTTTTTTTTAAATAGAAGTTTGGTTTGGAAGGAAGTGAAGAGATAAAGTCAAATATAGAGAATAAGTAAATTATGTCATCCAGAAATTCCCAACCTCTAAAGAGAACTGAGCTCAAGATCCACAACTAAATAGTCAAGCAACCTTTTTTCCGGGAAGTACCTGCACAGGGGAAAAAATCTATAATCTGTGCATCTATAGAAAAAGACACTACAGATGATACACACATACATGTACACACACACTGCATACACACATGTTTTTTTTCCACCCTAGTTAGGAGATTCTATTTCTAGCTCTGTTCCTAAATCATGTGACCGCAAGGAAATTAATTTCCAAATAGATTCATTCATCTCTCTGATGGAGTAGTAGCACCTTACCCAATGATCCTTTGGGATATTTGTGAGAATAAAACGAGAAGGTAAAACAAAGTCAGGTTTTATTCATGAAGTGTTTCTCCTATTTAACAACAAAAACCATTTCACAAATCTTTCTATTGAACACACTACTTTGGCAAACTGATAAAGCTGAGAACTGCACTCCTTGGCATATTTGAAATCCATTAAAAAAAAAAGTCATGCCTGCAGTTCTAAAAACCAACCTTCCATCCCTCATCCATGTAATCAGAGTGACATGCAAATATGAATCGCTAGAGATGCTGCTTAAGAACAAAACACTCATTCATAGATGCCTTAGTTACTCTAAATGGAGTGGCCAATGTGCTGTCTTTATGCACAAGAGGTTGCACATCTGCTTAATGCACCCAAATGTAATAATGTGATAGATTGAAATATAGATGCCACTGACTGCCTGCACGGAGACCAGAAGCTTGGCTCCCTGTTTTACTAGAATGACTTTCCGGGAACAGCTCACTTTCCCTGATTGGTTTCCTTTAAACAAAATAATTGAATCTAATGCCCTGTGTCAAGGCAAGCACTTGGATTATGCATTTTATGGTGCAGCCCTCAGGGGCTTCAGAGTCCGGTGTTAAAATTTGCCTTTCATCCAGCCTCATCTCTCCTCCATATCTTTATTCATAACAAATTAGAAGCTATTATCAGAACATAGTAGCAACAGTTTTAATGCCCACAGTGCATCTTAAAATAAAAACAATCAATTTCCCTATTATAAGGGATATAGCTTCTTAGGTGGCCTTGTTATAATATTTTTCATCTGCTATTTGTTGTATGTGACAGCACAATGAGCCAGTGCTGTAAAATAGTGAAAGATACACACCCCTTGGGGTTTACAATTTAATGGAGAGCACATTTAAGTTTAAGATCTACCCTATTGAAATGAACCCTTCCTATGCACATCTAAGGGGACCAGGAAATTTGACTTCATGGCTGCCTCATTGAGAAAAGAATTCCTTATTTACCAAAGAATGGTTCAACTTGGGGAGGACAATTAACTTAGTGATTCTTTGACAAAGGCTGGTTTCCCCCCCTATTTAAAACTGTCATTTGGGGGCATCTGGTTTCAGTTTTCTCATAAAGAGTTTGCAAACCTTGGAAAATATAGGATTTGAATCCAGATTGGAATCACCAAGAGATTTTCACTGCAACTCATTTAGTTGAAAAAATGGAGGATGAAAAGTTGTAGGTTTTAGGCTAATTTAGAAATACATAGAACATAGTGCTAAATATACACACTTTCCCCTCTCACTCAATTTCTTGAAATCTTCTCCTCAAACATATCTTTTTCTTCCTGTCTCAGTCACCACTCTTGTCATAACTTGGACCTTTCGATTACCAACAATGTCACCCCCTTCAAACCTCAATTTTAAGCATCTGTATCATTGAGTACCAACACTTGTCTTTCCACTCACTACCTCTGTTTGCTTAACCTCAAGTTTCCTTAGAACCTCCTTTCCATTGGTGTTGCAATCTTCTCTGTGTTTCTCCTCAATTGCTATAAATCTTGTCTTTCTGTATGCAGCTTAAGTTTCATGATCAAACTTTATTCTCACTCCCTGGCATATACCCTCAACACCCTTGCCCTTGTACTGAAGTATTAATGTGGTGACTTTGGGCGTGTCAAATGCAGAGGTCATGATCAATAAGTTCAAGGTAGTAGCAGGTGAGGCTGTCATCATCACATTGTAGGGGAGGAAGACATTTCCTCTACCTTCTCTGGGTTCGTCTGGCCAGAGAACGAATTAAATTCACATGAGACAGAATAGCAGGAGAAAATTAAACAAAGCTTTATAACATGTATATATGGGAGAGGTCAGGCAAGCTGAGCAACTCCCCAAAATGGCTGAAGCCCCACCTTAAGTATCATCTCAGCTAACGACAAAGGAGGATGTTGGAGGTGGAGGGGGAGTGGATCATGGGAGATTACCACACAAGTACAGTAAACAAAATGCAGATTTAAGTCCTTGCCTTTGGCATCGATTAAGAGTTTCTAGAGAGAAGGTCATCCCCTTTCTTCTTCCTGGTACAGAGAGGGAGGCACCTTTACAGATAGAGATTTTCTTTACAATGTAAATGTCTCCTAACAAAGGGAAGCAAGTTCCACCCCTCAGAGCCTCCTTCCCTGTCCCAGTTTATCAAAAGCAATCAGCCTCAAATAATTCTCATGCCAAAGAGACATATCTTGGGGTGGCCAAATCCGGGTCCCCACAACATGCACAGACGACCTCAAGTAATAACCCAGATTTGGTCTGCAGTCTCCTCTCATCTTTCTGCCATAGCATTACTGAATTATTCTACTGAAGATCCTTTTAAGGGAACACTCCCTTGCTCAAATGCCCACAACAGCATTCGATTTTAAAATATTTTATAAAGTGGCAACACCACTTATATTCAGTCTTATTTTCTGCTAGTATACTCACCAACATCCATTCTCTGCTGATGACCTCCTTCAAACACAGATACTTGACTAATTAATACATATCCAATTAATTAATTAAACCATAATTATTGAAGGCCTATCTGTGCTGGATAGTGTGCTAAGTCCCAGTCATTCAACAGAGAACAAGATATTTATCTTCCCAAAACTTAGAGACTAAGGGTGGAGCCAGCTAAGGTATTAATACTGATACTATGAAGAAAATAGTGATGTGAAAGAGAAAAATAAGGAGAACCTCCTTCAGATGGGGAGATGAGGGAATTTCATTCTTCTAGTAGAAGGTATTCTTTCTACTCCTTCAAATTCTACCTCTCCTTTAAAATCCAGCATCCAGTTCATCCTCCAATATGGTTCAATTCACTCTCACCAATAGCTGATTACTCTAAATTCCTCTACTTCCTAAATCCGCAGAAGTGCAAGTAGAAGAGATATTTTTTCCAATTAATTTCATAATTCTAATGTTTTGTTCCCAAATAAAGTAAAAGTTCCCAAAGTGGGAAGAGAATCAGTGCTGTTTCTTATGTTTGCTTTTTACTGCCATAGGCCCTAGCACAGTCCTGAATATTTAGAAGACTTTTAATAGAAAAATTGACCTATTAATATTTCCTTACAAATTATCAAAATAAACACATGTGTAAATTCTATGCAATGAAGGAGTTGCATGAGCACTACCAATTTAATCCTGCATGATAAGCAAGTAAAATATTTTGAATTTTTTTTGGCCAAATTTAAAGAGTTTAGGTAATGTTAATACACTGTTTTTGGTTGGTATTATTAGTTTTTGCCAGTAATAGTATAGGAAACACAGACATAAACAAGTTATAGTTTTTCTTGTCTTATATTTAACATTTTTGTGAAACCCAGGAAAACAAGATCCTCCCATAAGGATGGAGGTGAAAATGCAATTGCGTTGTGTACACAAGCTCTATGGGGAAAAATCAATCTATTCTACCTCTCCTTCCCACTCCACCTCAATCCTCAAAGCATGTTAACAGGAACAGTAAATAGCATTCCTCTAAACAGTACCACCAAATTCAGAAAAAACACAAAACAGCAAAACCATACCTTGACAAATACATGTGGAAGACCTATTTGCAAATCATTTCTTTCAAACCTCTTTTACCCTCTGCAGGACCAAGGTTTCTGGAAGGAAGGGAATTTCATATCTTGTTGGCTGGTATCTTCCTTCAAAAACCACAGGCAGGCTCTGGAGCAGAAATGAATGGCTAATTGGGACAAGAAGGTGAATCCAGCAGAACTGGTCACCTCAGAGCCAAGCATTAATGACAGAACCTACACCAAGGACAGGATTTGATGCGACCGACTGTATCACGGCAACTGATTCATTCTGGCCTTTTGGAGTCATCCTCAAAGTCAGGCGAACTAATACTTCCCATTTCCCTACAGAGATATAGACTATTCACAGTAAATCAGGTGACAGAAACTTTGGTTCACATCCGGTTTTGTGGGGAGACAGTCATTGAGTAATTTGTCTGGCTCAATGAAATTCAGTCATCTATGTGTCACATTCCCTCACATTAGGGGAACTGCCAGTGTTCCCACCAACTTAGATTTATAAAATATTTTTCTTCCTAAGAGTGTTGAATGCTGTCATACATTTCATATGATGTGCTGTGGCAAACACATCCCCATTTTACAAATTAAATAGCTGAGCAATAAAGAGCGAATCTAGTGAGAAGAGAGTAGAGTTGGAAGTGAGATTAAAGAGGTAACTGGAAATGTGGGCTTGATTCATGGTCACTGTAAGGACTTTGCTTTGAGCGGCTTGGAAAGTCCTTGGAGAGTTTGCTAGTTGTGCGCTGGAGCCAGAGCACACTGGCTTGGCAAAGCTTCTTGTGCGCATATCTTCCAACTTCAATGTGACTTCATGGTGGTAGCTTCAAATCAGCCACAGTGGAAATATTTACACTAGGGAAATCAGCGTAGGTCATAAATCAAAGTTTTTCCTTTCTTCCTGTTAAGGTGGTTGTTAAACTTTCTGCTGTTTTGAACAAAAGAGTGACATGGTGTGAAGTAAGTTCTGAGTGAATATGGGAGTTGAGAGTGAGAAAAGAGTGAAAGGGTTCAATGAGGAGGCCACTGCACTAACACGCTGAGAGCTCCCAGTGACTCAGATCAGGGCGGTAGCCGTGGACATAGTGATAAGAGTTTCCTTGTAAGCCTGCTGTTGTGAAAACAACTCTACCAGCTGTTTTCGAAAGTATAAAACTCCACGTATTTGTGTAAAAATCTCCCATTGTTTTTACGTTGGCCACACTGCACGTGTTAGATAAACAAGGCTATAAGCAGATTGCACTCTGTAGCTCTGAGTTCATGGCCCTGCCCCAGCCTGTGCTTCTTGCTGACACTAAGAATGGCGACATCCCTCTTTACCAACATATGTTTTGGGAATGCATTTTAAACACATTTTTAAAAAAATATAAAAGTTGCTATAAAAATGTTCTTCTTTCAGCAGATCCTACTTTACTCCGCACTAAATAAAGTGTGATAGGACATAACATCATGGAAATAGCATTTAAATTATCAGAGCCCTTTACATTTATATAAAATACATTTATTCCTCAAATGATGTGTTTGCCACAATGTCCTTGGGCATATGCAGTATAGTATGATTATATCCATTTTACAAGTGAAGAAACACACCCTGATTGGTAAATTGACAGGTAGAGTCAATTCCAGAATGTTCCACTTCTACAACAATCTGCCTCTTTGTACTGTGCTGCATAGCTTACATTTGAACTGAGGATTGATGACCCCAGATACTTCATTTAATGCGTTATCACAGTGCGTGGATTAAATTACTCATAATAAGGATAGTGATAACAAATGACAATCACCTATGTCTAAGGCGCTATCTTATACATGAATTATCTCCAAACAGCGCTATGAATTAGGTAGTATTATTGTCCCTGTTTTGAAGATAGAAAGATGAATTGTAAGGAACCTAAGTAACTTGCCCAAGGTCTCACAGCTTGAAATTAAGTTGATTTTGAACCAGGCCTGCCTATCTCCAGAGCCTGTGCACAGTCTTATGACTCATGGAATGTGGGGATTTTTTTAAAAGAAAAAAATTCTAAGTATAGAGTCTTAGAATATATATATGTATAATACTTGACAAGATGTTTGGTTAAAACAGTGCTGCCTCTGATGGCCCTGACTCAGATGCTTCTAACAATCAATAGGCAAAGGGGTAGTCAGTGACCTGTGGTTCTAATAGGACTTTGCACTTCCTATCACATACTATTTCTATGGACCATGGAATAGCCATCATGTGAGGGGTCACATGGACCCTCTCCTAGCCTTAACTACCCAGGGACACATCTCTACCCTTGACCTGCCCCATCCAGGCCCTGGGCTCAACCCACATCCTTTTGGTGCATACAACTACCTCCTCCATATTCCTTTTCATCATCTCCTATTCCACAGTCAGATAAGATATAGGTTTCCAATCTTACTACCTGAGAATGTGCAGCCAATGCATAATAAAAATAAAGAAAGTAAAGGGTTAAATCGTAAGCTTTCACAGCGTGAAAAATATTTTATTGCTTTATAGGAAGTATCATAGAATCAAGGACTTTTATAGAGAAGATAAGCATTTCTGAGACCTTACCCAATATAGAAATGTCTTCTGCCAGAAGTCGGGGTACCAGCATCTCTCATAACTTGAAAAGTCACGAACTGCAGAGTAAAGACCCCCAACCCACAGAGGAGAAGCCATCTGTAGCAGACAGCTTTGCAGTGCACGTATTGGAAGAGGATCAACTTGTGAAGTGTTTTCCAAAGACAAATAATTGTAATAAAAATTGTAGAAATATATTTGATGAAGTTTTTATAGTTAAGTCTGAATTTCAAGAAGTTGCTGAGAGATTGCAAATCCACAGACACTTAAATTCTCGGATTTAAAATTCAAAATGAAAGAAAGAATTTCAGCATAGATGGGTGGGATGATAGTGTTCAATGCAAAATATGATTTGTGCATAATAAAGGATGGTAGGACCGAGATGCCCAAGGAAGTGGATATGGGCTGAGACAGCAATGGGATATTTTCTGTAACCACAACCTAGCTAAGAAATTGAATACCTCTTTAGAGAACAGGTTGATTGAAATTTGGTTCTTACTTTGTGTTTAAGAGAATGTGTTATTTATTACTTATATAATCATGCTATAGGTAATCAACTATATGCAATACTGCTTCTGTAGTGTGACAATTTTATTTAAACTTTATTTTATTTTATTTTTTTTGGCCTTGTTAAAGTGCTGTGTTAAGAACTCTTCAGGCATCATTAGAAAGAGATGTTGGATGGTCTAGATGTCATTCAGAAGTCTCTAAGACTTGTCCATCTTGATCCCCACCCTGTCTCCAGCATCTAGTGTATTATTTGGAACATGGACACCTTCAAGAAGTATTGGTTAAATAATGGACCAAATGAGTAATCTCATAAATGCAGTCAAGAGTGTAATGCTCCAGGTAGGCAAACCTGAGAATCAATACTTCTTAACAGTAACTAGTCATGCGACTCATTACACATATATGTACCCATACGTATTCAAGGTTGTCTTGGCTAATAGCAAACCTTAGGACAAAGTTTGGCAAGTCTTCATTTGAGAACAGACAAAGGTATATGGAAATTTTAATTTACGCAATTAGTTATCTCTATTTTATCAGGGCCCATACCATCTAGAACTCCTCTCACAGTCAGTCCTGCATAAACTCCCCTGTTAGTCTTTGGATTGGTAATCCTAGTTTGGGATTATCTTGCCCTCTCAAGCAACATGCCTTCCTCAGTCTCCTTCTCATTTCTGTCACCCAGGAGATTTTGCTGTGGAACAGGAGGTGCTGCTCGTAAAATTTAATTTACAAAGAAGGTGAGGGAGATGCATTTACATCTACAGGGAAAATCCCAATCTTCTTCAAAACCACTCTTCCCCTTCATTGAGCGACTAGCGTCACTCCTCCAAAGCATTATTCATGGAGATAACTGAAAAATTTTTCTTCAAAGGATAATGATTATGGGCCTCATGTGCTGCTGCTAAGGGAGACAAACAAGAGTCTTTATGTTGTAAGTAATCAAAGGGGTACCTTTGGGACAACACTGTGTGTTGAATGGTATAGAACAGAACAGAGCAGAATGGAAATTGAATCTCAGAGCTAGAAGCTGCCCTAAGGCCCTAGAGTATGTGGTTCAGTGTTTCCTGATGTGCTCTGACAAATACAAGCTCCTCTAATGGGTGGTATGTGAATTAAAAGAGTTTCATGGTCGAGTCATTAAAAACAGCCAAGTTAAAGACAATTCAGCAAGTTCTTTAACTGCAGGTCATGAGGATGAAAAATACACAAATGAATATTGTGACCATACAAGAAGCTTTCACACTTTGCAATGTTTCCCAAACTGTTCTGCTAGGAATCTCATAAAGCTGTGAGTATCCTTGGGGGAATGGCCTTGTACTTAGTGATTTTCAAGCCTGGCTGCACACTGGATCCACCTGGGGAGCTCTAAAACATGCTGGTGTCTGGAGCCAGCCCTGATGGCCTAGTGGTTAAAGTTCAGCATTCATGGCTTCCTCGGCCCGAGTTTGCTTCCTGATCACAGAACCACACCACCTGTCTGTCAGTTGCCATGCTGTGGTGGCATCTTACATAGAAGAACTAGAACGACTTACAAGTAGGATATACAACCATATACTGGGGCTTTGGGAGCGAAAAAAAAAAACAAAACAGGAAGATTGGCAACAGATGTTAGCTCAGGGCAAATCTTTTCCTGAAAGAAAAAAACAAAGCTAGTGTCTGTTCCATCCCCACAGAAATCTACTATTTGATCTCAGGTCAAGGTCCCAGGCACTGTGTTTGAAAAGCTCCCCAGAGTCTCCTAATGGGCAGCCAGGATTGAGAAACCTTTCAATGCACAGGTTCAACCCCTAAGCTTTGGAAATAAGGAAACCCTGCTTACTTACACACCCAGATCCTGGATGCACGACCCCATATTGCTCTCATGAAAGTTGGAGATTTCAGAAAATGGCAAACACTGGTACTTATTTCATCTCTACAAAGGGCAATAAATTGTTTAGTATACTTTTAATAAGGAAGGAAAAGGAATCTATTGTCTTTTTCTTCTTTTTGAGAAGATTAGCCCTGAGCTAATATCCATGCCCATCTTCGTCTACTTTATATATGGGATGCCTGCCACAGCATGGCTTGACAAGCAGTGTGTAGGTCCACACCCGGGATCTGAACTGCTGAACTCCAGGCTGCTGAAGCAGAACATGCAAACTTAACTGCTGCACCACCGGGCCAGCCCCATATTGTCTTATGGTTAATTACCAACTACTGGCGAATGGGACATCTCACATTTGAAAGAAGAAAGGAAACCTCTAATCTATGAGGAAAATATCTATAAAAACATAAGAGTGATTTGGACTTTGGAGTAAGAGTGTAGCTGAGTGAATGAAACCTTCTATTTCAGTTGACAGTTGATGCCACCAGTTGTCAAATAGTTTTGCAGTTGAAACTGGAACTGCTCTTCCCCCTGAATTCTTAGCAGTGATGCTGGAAAGCCTTCATTTCCTTACCTGCATAGCATACTTCCCTATTTACTAAGTGGTTTTGAGCTAGCTTGTTCTTTATGGGAAGTCGTTGTTTCAATACTACTGATAAACTCATGCTCAGCCACCACCATAGTAGAAGTCACTTCGGGACAATCATCTCACTGGGCTCTGTAGACACTTATGGAAACTGGCTAAAATCTGCCGTGAAAGGATGCCCCTTAGAGGAACAAAGGGGCAACCCACTTGCTCAGAAAGTTTGGGAAACAAAAGTCCCATCAAAGAGATGAAACAAAAATTCCATTAAGTTTATATGATTAGCTTACAAAATGAGCAGTCCAATGTTTTTCTTAAATTAAATAAACAGAATCTGTTTACTGTATTTTTAAAGGCCAAGGATTATCATTCTTTTCCCAGTACTTATGACTTCATGAGGCATAGGCTGCCAACCGTGTTCATTCTCCTTCAAAACCTGTGGGAGAACAATTCAGATCTTTCTCTGTCATTCCTTTTTCTAAGCAGTAGCAGGGTTATGGAAAGGAAATACTGTAGATGATTTTGTCTACGTGTGATTTCATCAGCGCTAGTCAGGTTTTTCTCTACCTCAGTGTTGTCCTTCTACCGTTCCCTTAATGAGTAAGGCCCTTCCTGTCGAACATTTTTATATGTAGGGATCTCTGGGGAACAGCTGGAACTCAGATGTACATGGGGAAGGAGATAATGGCTGTTAGCGATAATTTTCCCAAAGAGGAGGACTCAGAGAGATTATGAGGGAGAAGAGCTTGAAGGAGAGCATTGTCTCCAGACAGCTCACCCCCAAAGTGGGCCTTGATGGGGATTCTTCGGTATTTTAAAAAAGTCATGATTGCTTTGACTGGGGACAATGAATTTAGATGAGCAGTGCCTGGAAATAAACCCAGAGGTTATTTCAAAGGTGATTTATGAGAAGCAAATGTCCTTCCTTGGAGGAAATCAGTGGTATTTGGAAGCGGAGATCATGTCTACCTAACACCATAAGCCCAGCTCAGCAGTTGGCAAGGCTCAGAGCCTGTCCCTGCTCCCTCCTCCGGCTTACACAGGGTGCTGTTTGCACAGGCCTTCGGAGAATTCTCTGTAGCATCAAAGCTTGCAACATTTACCTCCTACAGAGTCACTAATGGCTGGCAGTTTTCTTTTCAGCTCATCTGCTTCCATAGCTCCCACCCTTGGCTATTCTTTCAAAGTTGGCTGTTGCTTGGAGCATAAGAGTAGCAAACGCCTTCTTGGCTTTACTGTCTGCCTCTCCTGATTTATTTTCAATGCACAGCAATGAAGTTTCTCAAGAATCTGGGTCCTCTCTTTTTACATTGGTCCTGAAATAATAACCAAGAGAAGGAAGGCTCACAAGATGATGGCTTCGCGGGCATCACACATGTTGCTCAAAGTTGGCCCTAAGAAATGGGGAAAGTGAGAGAGGGAATGTCCTAGGGCATTAGTTCTCAACCAAAGTGGTGGGGGGGGCAATTTTGCTCCCCAGGGGGCATTTACCAATGTCTGGAGATATTTTTGAGTGACTCCAGCAGGGCTGGCTCCTGGCATCTAGTGAGTAGAGGCCATGGATGCTGATAAACATTCTACAATACAGAGGATGGCTGCCTCACCAAAGAGTTATCCAGTCTGTATGTCAATCATGCCGCTGCTGGGAAACCCTGACCTAGGTGCTGCTGAAACTGGGGGGTGATGATGTGTTACATTCTTTTTATGTCCATCATTTCCTCAGGTCAGCATTTTGGAAAATATCCATCTTCTCCTCCCCAGTGTTGCCCTAAGCATGGGGCTGTGGGATTCAATTAGAGGGAGCTAAGTCCAAACATACTCTATGTATCTTTCCTAGCCAAACAAATATCCCATGTACTGACACACACCACTTTCCACCACTATGTTACTTTTATTTATTTACTTATTATTATTATTATTTTTTTTTTGGTGAGGAAGATTGGCCCTGAGCTAACATCTATCGCCAATCTTCCTCTTTTTGCTTGAGGAAGATTGTTGCTGAGTTTACATCTGTACCAATCTTCCTCTATTTTGTAGGTGACGCTGCCAAAGCATGGCTTGATGAGTGATGTATAGGTCCATCCCTAGGGTTTGATCCAGAGAATCCCAGGCAGCCGAAGCAGAGCACATGAACTTAACCACTATGCCACCAGGTAGGCCCGATGTTGTTTGTAAACAGTCCTCTGGAAAATATCATAAAGCCAGAGACTAAAAAGAGTAAGCTAATCTTAGAGACATCTTACCCTGCTTCCCTCTGCAGTAAGCTTTCCAGAAAAACTGTTGGGTCAAAGTAGGAATAAGCCTAACTTAGGAGAGACGTTGCTAAAATGGTTTGAGAGTCAGTGACCCACTGTCATAAGCACATCAATGCTAGTCTGAATAGGCCAGGCTGGTGATCCTAAACTTCAGAGGGCCTCAAAAAAAGTCACCTGGAGAGCTTGTTAAAACCAAGATTAATGGGCCCTCCCCTTAGGGATTCTGATCTGGTAGATCTGGCATGAGGCCCAAGAGTGTTCATTTCTAGCCAGCTCCCAAGTAATGCTAATGGTGCTGGTTGGGGACCACACATTGAGAACAACCAAACTAGGGTGACCAAGTTTGATTCCAAAGCTCATGTTGTAAACAGTAAGATTCACAAAGAGTGTTTTAAAGTGGGGATTAACTTTAGCGATAACTTCTTGAGGAAATTCACCATTAAGCTAATCAACATTAAGCAGGAGGCTTACAGTTGAGTAGAAAGAGTCAAAGATGTCGCATCGCAACGCCTGGATTCTAGGTGTGAGGGCTCTTTATCCTACGGGCTAGTAAATTATTTAATTTCTGATCCTCAGTCCCTCATCTGTAGCAGAGAGAAAATTCTTGCCTTACCTACTTCACAGCGTCATGGTGATTACTAAGTGAGGTTTTATAAAATGATAAATGATATCCTAACACTAGACACAAATGGATATAATGAGGCTTATTACTGAGCAGCTAGCCTGAAGCCACAGAAACAAGTGGCTGAGACCTTGTGAAGGACTCTGCTCCCAGCCCAGCCCTATTGCTCATTTGGGATTTATAAACTAGAAAAATACATGCTGGAGCACCATCCTTTCTACAGTTCTACAGTACATGTCCCACTTAGAGAGCTAAAAGAACAATGAGGACAAATATATATAATTGCCATTTGCTTCTTACAAACTGTAAAAGGGTTTCCTAGAAAATATGGGCACCCAATTCGTCCCGTAGCAAAGTGGAATACCTACACACATAAAGGACCATGTCGAAAAGCTGATTTCTCTAAATACTTAGTGATCATTTCCTATGGTGCTGGGGCAAACATCACTGCTTCTTAAGTTGGGCATTCCCGAGACCTTCAAATTTTCCCTGCAAACTACACCCCCAAAACATATTTTGGCACATGTGAGTCCTTTGATTTTAAAAATTGCATTAATTTCTTTTCTTTTGAGGAAGATTAACCCTGAGCTAACATCCATGCCCATCTTCCTTCATTTTATATGCGGGATACCTGCTACAGCATGGATGGATAAGCGTTGTGTAAGTCCACACCCAGCATCCGAACCGGCAAACCCCGGGCCGCCGAAGTGGAGCACGCCAACCTAACTACTATGCCACCGGGCCAGTCTCCCAAAATTGCATTCATTTAAGAAATATTTTCATTTAAAACTTTAAAACTAAATTCCCTACATGTATTTATAATTTATCTGATTCCTTAAGCAAGAGTTTGCTCCTTGATAGCATTTAAAATAATTTAAAGTACCCTTTTCAGGACAGTTATTTCCCCATGCCTGGGAATAGAGAAATGGCTATAACATTTCTCCTCATTTAGCAATTTTGTTATCAAATTACTCCCATATAAAACTTTTGGAGACTCAAATACAAATAAAATTATTTCAATTCTCCATGCAAAACTTAAAATAACAAATATTTTGAGCACTAAGTTAAATATTTGTTTATAGGCAATTTTTTTCTTAGGAATGCTATTACTCTTACAATATTGTTTTAAATAGTGTGTGTATATGTATGTGTCTGTGTATATGTACATTTCATATCTTTTCTAAGAATGGCTCTTGTCAAAATTACAAATAGTTATTAAAGAAAGTATTTTGACCCAGTGTTTACCAGTTCCATAAACAGCTCTGGAACTAAGTAGAAAACTAATACTTTTCCTTTTCAAAGTCTCTGCTCATACCAGAGCAGGAATTTTGGATAATGGTAGATAAACTTAATTTTTAAACAATTTAAAATAAATGACAGATTTCACAGCACTTGTCTCCTGCATACACATTGCCAACATGGAAAATTCACACAGGTGGACTATAGCAACACATTTGTTAGGAAAACATAAGCCACTCTCTTCTCAGTAAAGAGAGGAAATATTTACCAGCTGTCTGAAGATGTCCTGAGCAGTGCGCAGAATCCCTGAGCTGATGAATCCATAGGCTTCATCCTTCCTCTAGACACCATTTCATCCATTTCTCTCACTCGATTTTTCTTCCCATTTGCAGCAAGACTGCACATTTGTTTACCTAAGTCATTTGCTCTGGGTAGGGCTGGCTGGGGAAAAGAGCCACCTTAGGGAGTCCAGCTAAGAGGCCTGGAGGAGGGAACTTGAGTTTTAAAGAGCTGATGATTCTAGAAAGGGAGGAGGGAGGTGGCAATCGGGAGAACAGGCTCAGTGGTAGTGAAGCAGCAAGTGCATAAAATAACATCCTGGAAGGTTTGGTTTTCTGCTGCAGCTGAGTAAAGAGAATGAGGAAGGGGTGTTTGGGTGCATTCTTGGACCACTCAAGAAACTCCACAGCATCTTTCCATTGAAAGGACTCATTTAGCCATCATTAGGAGCTACATTTTTCTTTAATATTCTCTTCAAGTAATGCTGACATAGTGAAGCAGGAAAAAAGATATTAAATAATTTCATACTTAATATGATACATAATGACAGCAACAAAGGCCAAGATGGGGAGAAACACTGCAGGAGAGCCAGCAAGCAGTGGAGACGACCGAGGGTCCACTGCCCTGGCGTGCTGCTTCCTGTCTCCATCCTTTTCTTTCTCAGACCAGTCACCATATACACATCAATAAAGAGCTAAGGGCAGCCCGACAAACTGCCTAGAACTTTTATATGCAAAAGCAGATAGAAAGATGTTTTGTAATGAAAAAATCTTTAATGGATCTCTGTCTGTCAAATTGCAGCTAGGGGTGCTAAAAGGGTTTTGAAATCAATTTAGTAGGTCACGCCCAGAATTTCATTCTAAAGGGACAGAATACAATGGGACAGGAATTATCATCATGCTTCTCATGTAAGGGCAAGAGATTTTTGTCTACTGTTGCTTTATTTAATTTCACTCTCATTATGCTCTCTCGTAGTTCTATGTATCATTGCTTTTTATCAATTACTGCAGTTGCCAGGGTATGTTTGCGTGTGTGTGTGCGCATTTTTTGCTGTTATTATTTTGATGTGTCTCTCCCCTAACCAAATCACAAACCACAGGGCTCTGTGCTGTCTTCATTCTTATCTCCAGCGCGTAGCACATTGTTTGGCCAAGCTAGGAATCAAAAATATTTATTGAAGAAATGATAAATGAATTCCTAAGAGAGTAGAACCTTGCTTCCCGAAGGCCCACTCTGAACCAGAACATCACAAACTTTATCTATTTTATATATATTTATATATATATTTCCAAAATATCTAATATTTAGGGATTTTTAAAATTTTAAGAAATATTGCTGTATATCATTCTTAAAGGAGAGAGGGAGCCCACAAGCACGTACTATGAATCTGAATCAGTCAGCTAAGGTTGGAAAATTAATCAATTAGGAACTGGCCACAAAACTCTGTTCTCCATCTTCTTGTTCTTCATCCATTCAGTTCTTTATTAGGACATCACGAAGTTTTGCATTCAAAAATTAACATTGAAGTTTAGAACACAAACAGAAGTGCAACAAACTATTAATTCACTAGGTTTAAGACAGCACTTTCGTTCTAAAGCTTTTGCTAATGAATTACAATGGTCATTAGATGAAGTGGCAATAACCAATTGGAGAAAAAAGTAGTAATCATAATTTGCCAATTTAGAGAAAAGAGTTTGACCATTGATAAAAACATCAATAAAACAAAGTTGCAGAAGGTATATGGATAACCTGATTGTTTCTTGAGAGATGATGAATTATATATAAGGCAATACTTTTAATTGACAAATATTTCTGAAGAAAATGCATTCTTAAAGAAAGAAAAACTAGAGTTCAATAGTCATCATCCAATTTTTTCCTGATTTCTCCCTTTGATTTCATAGTATATAAATTAAGAATGATTCTGAAATTTCAAAGAGATGTCAACTTAAGGAAGAAATGGGAAGGAAAAGATAAATGTCAGTTTGGGTATCTCTTGTTGAATTGTAAGACAGTTGTCACGTCACGTCAACAAAGATGTTGTAAATAAGCAGGAGGGTTGTTTACTCTAAATTTAAAATAGTTAATGCTGAAATTTAATCCCTGAACTACGTTATTGAGCTAAATTATAGTAACTCTTTTTTTAGACATTTTTAATTTAAAAAGTCAATAAATTGTATAAGAAAGAAAATCAAATTGTCTTCTCCTTATTCTAATCATACCAAACAAGTTTTAAGTCATCTCAAACACAGCTCTGTAGATATAACTCTCTTGCTTAAGTATCTTTAATGGATCTACCTTGTCATTCTTTTCAGTTTCACATTCAAGATCCTCCCAATATCCCCCAGATACCTTTGCCATGCATATAGCCTCATAACATATCCAGTGCATCAATCATACAAACTACTTGTCCTTCAACAAAACCTGCATTCTTGTGCCTCAATTTTCCTTCACACTATTATTTTCTTTGCCCTGCAAGTCCACCTTGAAAGAAGGGCACCCAATCCTACTGAAAACATACATATCTTCAAGGGCTAACTCAAATGCCATTTCATCTGAGAAATAGTCCTTAAACTCGCCTAGTTGGCTTCCATCTTTCCTCCATGTCCTCACTATGCCTTCAATTTTTAACAGTACATTTTGTTTTGTAAAATATTTCCATATACAGATTTATCTTCCCTATTGTACAATTATGCATCTTAGAAGGAAGATATTGTATCTTCTTAATTTCTAGAATTTTTCTGCAGCACTCTTTCCAACAACAACTCTAATTGTTGTCACACAGTAGACATTCAAAAATGTCTGCTGAATTGAAAAGTAGTCTTTTTTTTTTTTTAAAGATTGGCCCCTGGGCTAACAACTGTTGCTAATCGTTTTTTTTTTTTTCTAAGGATGGGCACCTGGGCTAACAACTGATGCCAATCTTTTTATTTTCTTTTCTGCTTTATCTCTCCAACCCCTCCCCCCCCCCCCCCCCCCCCCCCCCCCGTACACAGTTGTATATCTTAGTTGCAGGTCCTTCTAGTTGTGGGATGTGGGATGCCGCCTCAACATAGCCTGACCAGCGGTGCCATGTCCTTGCCCAGGATCCAAACCCTGGGCCGCCGCAGCGGAGCATGCGAACTTAACCACTCGGCCACGGAGCCGACCCCGAAAAGTAGTCTTAACAAGGACATACCTTTTAGAAAATAATTTTCAAAAATTTAAAAATGTCTCAGACTATCAGAAATGATGGTCTAAGTTAGGAATTTACACCTTTAGAGCAGTATGGATTTCCTTAGAAAGTAGTATACGTTTTGATTGCTTTAACTTTTACCAACATTGCATAACTGGTGAAATCCAACACTGTCAGTAGGTAGCTAAGGAACTAGAATTTTATAATATAAGTTCACTTTTGGGATTGGTTGGAAATTGAAGAGAGGAACATGGAGATGGAATAATGTTTTGCATTAAGAAAGCTATTTTTTAGGAAACAGAACTGGGGGAAGGAAATCACTTTGGGGAAAATCTGATTCAATTTCATATATTGAAAAATTGAGATATTTTTCATATCCTAACGACCTAGCTAAATTTAACCTCTGAATCTACTGAAGTTTGCCCTTAAGGAAATACAGATCATACTACAAGATACACAGGGTGACTTCATAAGCAAATAACCTTTAGTCATTGCTGGTGGATTAAAAAAAGCAAAAGAAAATAATGATACTTTGAAATTCTAAGTGTTTTCATAATGCATTGTAACAGATCCAAAAAAGCTGTTAGAGGTTATTATTTTGGCTGGACTACTAGAACCCACAGAAAGTTGAAACTTTGGCATGCCAAGCTGTTTTATTAAGGGACTTTTGATGCCCATATGGAAACAGTACCTTTTAAGTATCCCAAGGGTCATTTAGGATGGTTCAAATTTTCTGGACTTTTTTCATTAAGTATTTATTCTCTCTAAGATTCACTTAATAAGTAGATCACATTGGTATACTCTAATGCACTGAGGTAGAGTATTAATTTAGAACAACTTGTATTTTAAATTAAGAATAACTGACCTGATTTTGCAAGAATTAGAAATTCCCACGCAAATTATATTGAATTCAAAGGGATGGACTTGATGACGGTGGATTTATTTAACTGAGTCCTTCTTCTTGCTGGAGGGTAAAGAGAACCTCTGCTGTTGGAAGCCTTCCTCTTTCCTCAACATATCTCCAATTAAATCTTTCATCTTATATTTTCTCCTTTGGCTCCCACTCATTGACTCTTCTCTGAATCACCTGGGAATACATTTCTCTCCCTCAATATCCAATCAGATCTTCGACCATAATTTTAAAACATATTGGCACCCAAATGCCAGATCTCTAATTTCTTTATAATGATTGGATTTCCTAAGGGCATCTTAAATTCAACAAGTCAAAGCTTTTTACTCTTTTCTTCACTATTCAAACACTTTTCTTGTGAACTGTCCATGAAACGTCATCTTCCATTCCTTTCACTATTTGCAGACAATGTTTCTGTACTAATAAGTGGCAAAATGGATATTTTGAAATTCCTATAATACTGCTTGAAAAACACTTTTTATATCAGGGTTTAAAATGTACTTCTTCTCTACCATCCAACAAGGTCCTTGGTTGCCTTTTCTTGAATTACTCTAGTCTCACCTTCCTGAACCTAGCTTTCAGGACCACTGCTTTTCATGAAAGTTCATTATCACCTATTTTCATATCCAGATTATGCCTGAAAAAGACTTGAGGTCAGATCACTAAGAAGAAAAATAACATAAACAATGAAATGATTAGAAATAAATATCCCCACCTCCAGCCTAAAACTGTAACTCACTGTTGGGTTTGGTTCCAGCAAATTTGTCTTGTGGTCCAAAGCAGTAGGTAGCATAGATAAGGTTTCTCACGAGCTTAAAAGCTTTATGACCGTGAACTCCCTGATTATCATGTTACTAATCTCGCCATGAGTTATGCCTTTCAATCACTTCCACTTTGAGAAAAATAGATTAATCATAAGCACAGTTAATGTCTTCCACCTTATTCTCAACTTAAAAATGAAAAGAAAAAGGAAAAGAAAAGCGCTCTTCTCCTCCCAGGACTCGTATTTAATCAGCTACACTATCGTTTTCCCCATCACTGTGGTTTAGCATCTGAGAATCTTCATCCTCCATATCCAGAACTCAGATTCTTCCTGGATTCTTCCACCCTCTGGCATAGGCATCTATCACTTACTCCCCGCTTGCGATAAACAACCACCCTGTACCAACTTTACTTTGTGTCCAATTTGGATAGCGCCAGATTAAACTTCCTAGGGCAGAACAGTTTTTATTAATGACCATGTTTCTACAAATGCCTACAGGATTAATTTCAAATGTCCCTTGCTGAAATTCAAGGTCTTTGTATTTCCCCTATGTCCTACCATCCCATAGAGTTTGAACTGATTTGAGATTCCTTAAATATATATATTTTTAATGCTAGGATTAATAAGCCTTGACTTCAGGCCTTTAAGTTTGATTTTCCAATTATTTCTTGAATGTTTGTACCCTCCTTGTCCTCTGTGGCAGCTCCTCCTCCTCCCATAGGCCATCCCCACCTCTTCCAACTCCTATTTTTCTCTACAGAATTGCATGCCCTTCTGTTTTCAGCAGATGGAGGGGCCTCTTTCTTGTTACACACACATATCATCTCTCTCCCTAAATAGACTGGTTCTTTTATATAGTAAGACTCGAAGGAAATTAGTCTGGGGTTTTGCTATTCAAAGTAGTGTCTATGGACCAGCAGCACCAGTAACATCTGGGAACTTGTTAGAAACTCAGAATCTCCGACCTACTAAATCAGAATCTGCATTTTAACAAGATGCCCAAATGATTTATATGCACATTAAAGTTTGAGAAGCACTCCCTTAGAGGTGTACTTCTAAGTACACACATGTAATATATGTACCTCACAAATGCTGAATATGAGGTGTACAACATATATATAATGCATTGTGTAATTTTTTTTCATGGACCCTTTCCTCCAAAGACATAGGCAGGGATGGCTAAAGCTTCATACAGGCTGACAAAACCCAATTGTTAAAACTTTAGGAAGTTTCTGAGGTAGTTATTAAACATAGCCATTTTTTAAACATTACTCTATACACACAAATAAATCATATTAGGAGTAGAGGTAACATACTCAGAAGTCATTAGTTCCCAGTCTTTTTACTCATTTTATTATTATTTATATCTTGAAGTTACTTAGCTGTATTACATCTGTATGCTGTGAATTTTATAATGATGTGAATATTTCTTTTTAACTCTGCATTGTGTGACCTCTGGTTGGTAGCTGGAAATCAATCATGGTGGTAGTATTTAAACCATGGAAATACACAAATGCCAAAGATCAGGGCGTTTATTGTTTTGACTGTTTGCATTTAGGAAAGTGAAGGAGAAAATGATAATAATGCAGATTCAACTTAAAAATGTGTCATGAAATATACACTTGCCTACATTTTCTTCTTCTAAAGAGCCTGTTAAACATTTGCCAGCACATCACTGGGCAAAGACACTAGAAATAAAGTGTTCCTACAATGAACAGAAACCTGGCATAGTTTTTATGTAAAACCATTTTCAGACATTTATTGAAGTTAAAGTAACCTACCCTATAGGTTGTCATCAATTCATTTAAACTCTACTCAAAATTTTCTCCAAATCTATGTTGAGTTTTTCTAGCACTACCAAATTATGAATTATTCTGTTACACAGGTTCTGACTCCACATATTTATTGGAAAATTACCAAACCTCTCCAGGCTTCTTTTCCTTTCACTGTAAAATGGGGAGTTTATACTCCATAAAGTGTCATGTTGTCCTGGACCATTAATGCCAGAGAATATTCTAAACATGCAGCTTTATTAGAGACTGGGATGAATGTCTTTTTTCAGTTTCTTGTTAGGAAATCAGTTCAGTATTGTGAATAACATATCCAAAAACCTAGACTAGGATATTTGAATTATAAATGAAATATTGATTTACTCTTTAGCTCTGTCTAGTCAATGACAAAAGAGCTGAATGAAATCTGAAAAGGTTCATTATTAAGATATGTAACTTACCCATTCAAATGGTAACTCTCATGTCTGAATGTCTGACTAAATGATTTCTCAATCTAGAGTTTTGGGAGTAACATAAACACATAAAAATGCCAAAATGTCATTCTTGCTTTTCAGATTCAAGTAGAATTGTTCTATTTTCACCTACCCCATTTGGAGTTTATACACATAAACTATAAATCAAATGAAAGTTAGTTTCACTTATTTCCTTCAGTTTTGTTTGTTTTCAACAACCGCATTACCATGAAATAACAGTATAGAGAGAACTTTAAGTGCCTTCAGAGGGGGAACAGTGAGAAGATGATGTCACTTGAGGAGGGAGAATGAAGCTCATGAGTTCACTGTACTGCCAGTGGGTTAATTTGGTTTTGTTTAGAAACTGTCTAAAACTTGGCCAGCAAAAAACCCTGAAAAACTGTCAATTTGGGTAAGCTTATATTCTTCACAGTGACATATTCTAAAATGAAAATAGTGAGTACGTTTGTTCTGTTCACTTATAACTTCTTTTTCTTATGCTTTTGCTGTAGTTTTCTACACTTTCAAAAAAAGGGGCAAAGGGGCATATATATATATATGGTGATGGATGGAAACTAGACTACTTTTGGGTGGTGAACACGATGGAGTCCACACAGAAGCTGAAACATAATGATGTAAACCTGAAATTTACACAGTGGCATAAAGTAATATGATCTCAATAAAATAAAATTAAAAATTGACCAAAGACTTGAACAGACACTTCACAAAAGAAGATATACAAATGGCCAACAAACACATCAAAATGCAAATTAAAACCAAAATGATATACCACTACACACTTATTAAAATGGTTAAATCAAAAAAAATGACCATGCCAAGTCTTGGTAAAGATGTGGAGGAACTTACTTAAACTCTCACACATTGCTGGTAGGAATGAAAAATGCTACAACTATTTTGGAAAACAGTTTGTCAGTCTCTCATAAAAGAAAAGATACACTTAATATATGATCTAGCAAGTCCACTCCTAAGTATTCACCCAAGAAAATTGAAAACGTTTTCAAAGATTTGTACATAAATATTCATAGCAGCTTTATTAATGGTAGCCAAAAATTGGAAACAACCCGAATATCCATCAATAGTTGAATGAATACATACTGCTGAGAAATGAGAAGAAACGAACTACTGATATACACAACACCATGGTTGAATCTCAGATTCATGCTGAGCAAAAACAAGCCTGACACAAAAGAGTACATATCATACAATTCCATCCAGATGAAAACTCAAGAAAAGACAAATCTGATCTATAGTGACAGAAAGCATATCAATAGTTGCCTGGGACCAAAGGTCAAGGTAGGGAATAACTGGGAAGGGGCACAAGGGAACTTTTTGGAGAGAAGAAATGTTCTATCTCAATTGTGGTGATCACACAGCTATACGAATCTGTCAAAACTCACGGAAATGTACTTAAAACGCATGTGTTCTATTGGAGATAAATTATGCCAAAATTGACTTAGAAGTTTCTCCCATAAGCATGTATAAATTTAATAATCAGAAAAAAACGGGATTTCTTCTAGACAATGGGAGTACTGATATATCCAGAATTGGAGCATCTGACAAGGGATTATAAAAGCTTTGAGGGGAAAAATTTTTCTAGTTGTATTGACCCTCACACCAGTATATATATTCAGTAACAAATAACCTCCCAAAATGGATGAAGTTTTGAAAACTAAATGACTAACACCATATATATCTATGGTTAACAAGGAAATAGATATCCCATCTAATTTCTTTCCAGAGAACTCATACGGAAACATTTATGAGACAAAATTTTAAAAAATAATTACTATTTGGATACAAATGTTCCAAAAAATGACAAACTTCCTAGGATTTTTAAACAGTACTCGCTGGACATATCTTGATAATTTTTCCCTTTTTTTTCTACTCACTGATAATTAAAAGCATCAATATTGCACCATGTTTGAAAAAGAAACTAATGGGTTCAGAGACTAATTTTGAAGGCCTCTTCTCTACCCCAAATGCTGCCTGACTGCAGTGCATTTAGGGGTATGCCTCCCAATCAGCCAATCACAGAACTTTCTTCTAGAGCCAGTGGGACCCCCATGGCAGAGTATCTAATTGGTCTACTTCTTATTTGCTGCCAGTCGAAAATGCACAGCCAAACGTGATCATTATCTCCAATGAAAGTTAAGAGCAACCAAAGGAGAATCTGAACAGCCGAGTAGATCTGGACGATTCTCAGAAGTGTGAGATTCTGGCTGATTTTGAACAGTTTTCTTCTTCTTGGGAGGCAGTATGATTCTTTGGAATCAGGTTCGAATCCCAGTTCTACCTCTCCCTAGGCATGTGACTTTTGGCAAGTCACTTCACCTCCTTAATCCTTAGTTAATCCATCCATAAAACGGAGAGGACATTAGTATCTCCCTCAAAGCGGGTGGGGAGATTAAAGCAAGTAACATATATCCAGCAGGGAGTAAAACAAGCACTCATTACATGGAATTTCTAGTCATTATTTTTGACCTCTTGGTTCAGTTCTGTATGTTAAAATTAACAGCTGAGTGATGGCAGGGTGTTTTTGGTGATGCCATGCTGCGTTTAATGGGTTCCATGAAGCATTTTCACCATCACAGAGAAACAGTCGAGTCTGGCTTTGAAGGCACACAGAACCAGGTTCCGTCCTGGCCTTGCCATTTGCTGTGCACAATTTTGAGCGACTTACCCCCTCTCAGCTTGTTTTCTCCTGTGTCAAATGAGGCAACATGTTTCCCAGGGGCTGCTTGGAGATTAAATAGGATAATGCCTAGATAACGCCTTCACCCCAAATCTGGAACCTCATAAAAACTGGCTACAAGTGTTCACCAAATCAACTGTAGCCAAGCAGGTGTTTCGATGGAGTGGTTGTCCACAATATTTCTATTAATGTGTTACTGTAGGTCCACTTTAGAGACCCACTCAAAGCTAGAATAAGCTAAATCATTAAAAAATATGTTTAAATACAACCGTGCCTCGATATTTTCTTGTATGTAGAGGATGAAAAAACTTTTGGAGAGAAAATATTGCTTTAACAAAGTCTCAGATTTTTCTTAATCTGTCACCACAGCAATACTCAAGGATCAAGGTCACAGAGGCAGGTTTTCTAAGCAGCCAAAAAAGTAAAATTCATTCTAACTGCTCTGCTTCCCAAACATTCATTCACACGGTGTGGACATACACACACCGAGACATGAGTAGCTGTTCAGGGCTGAGTTTTAAACTGACAGTTGCACCACTTGGGGACAACCACGTTAATAGCACATTTGGTAATGCGGGTGTAGCTTCTGCCAGGCATTTTCTGCAGAGTGGCTGGAATCTGCTTAATTTCCGTGAATAATGGAGGATTGTTTAAATCCCTTTACTTTGAATTGAAAGTTGAACGTCAATACTGCTTTAACATATATGTGGGCAAATTTTCAAAGCTATGAATGCATATTAATAAGATTCAGCAATGTTTTTGGCATTGCCATCTGAAAAGAAACCATATTCCACTTAAGATTCATGTAAGATTACATACATGTATATGTATATGTAAATACATACGTTGTCTTATTTAAAATATTTTTTTATAGTCCCTACAGGCCCATGCTATCATATGTACTAGGTTTTAGCTTTTTTTTTTTTGCTCCAGTCCTAGTAAGGAGTTGATTATTAATATTTTAGAAGGCAAGTGAGACAGAACACACGGTGAGCTGTATTCTGTGGGAAATGAGAGTTTCTCAGCAGGCGTCCCCCCACCATGAGATGTTTTTATTTCGATTGCCTTTTACCCACCAGAAATGCTAAGCACATTTTTCCTCCAGTGTGGCACACATTTTAGCAAGGCTCAACAGAAACTCAAAAGAGCCTGTACCTTGTATGCCGATTGCACTTCTGTCCTGAAATTTGGGGTTTCAAATTGTGCTAATGAATAGGTCAAAGCAAAACCTAATGGGATTTTACTTTTATTTCTAGTAATTGAGAGAACGGATGTACATGTGTTTGCGTGTACTATAGGAATAAGAAAACTTGGAGAAAATAGGGACAGAGCAAGTTTTTTCTATAATAATATTTCAAGAGAAGAGTCTTACCACGTCTATTACTATAGGTACAAAAAATTTAGGTCACAACTAACATTTGGAAAACATACCAATTTTTTAAACTGTGCATGGTTTCTCAAAGGGAAATGCAACAATGCAATCACTTACCATTTATATCATGCTTAATAGATAAGAAAGCAGCAAAATATTTCATTGTGAAATCTTCAGCATTGCCTATTAGCTGTTAATTAGCACTTTTTCCTTATTATGGCTACTGAAATCAGTTTTGAAGTACCACTGGCCCAACTGACAGAGAAATTCTCAATATCAAAGCTAGAATTCAAATATACAGTACAAACTTAAATTTACAGGTTACATGAAATCATTCATTATCACAATGAGAATGAGCCCCCCCTTTTTGTTTTTTTAATCTTCTTCATGTCATCAGTGGCTTAGTCTTCTCTCTCTCGTTAGGCTGGTGGATCTCATCCAGGAGTTTGCTAGAATAGCTGAATTATTTAAGATGGATGGGTTTGTGTATTGCTGCTAGATTAAGGTCCCTTTATCATATCTCTTTTCCTCAATGATTTTCTATTGTCTAGGTCTAAACTTCTCCATGCATCAGTCATATCCTTAATCTGAATGCCAATACTTTCTAGAATATATTGCCCACTTAAATGGAACCTGTGGTTTGAATGATCTTATTTCTTTCCCCGTTGCTGTTTCTGTTCCCTTGTTTGCCCTTCCTTTCTCACTCTCCTATGCTTGTTTCCTGTAGTGTTAGTGTCCTAGGGCCGCCTTAACAAAATATCAAGAACTAAGCGGCATAAAACAACAGAATTCTGGAGGCTAGAAGTCTGCAATCAAGGTGTCGGCAGGGCCATGCTCTCTCTCAAGGCTCTGGGGAAGAATCTGTTCCATGCCTTTCTCTTAGCTTCTGGTGTTACCTGCAATTCTTGGCATTCCTTAGGTGGTAGACAAATTACTCCAATCTCTGCCTATGTCTTCACATCACTGCCTTTCCTCTGTGTCCCTGTTCATATCTCTTCTCCTCTTCTTAAAGGGCAACAGTCATACTGGATTAGGACCCACCTAATTCAGTATGACCTCATCTTAACTTGATCACATCTGCAAAGACCCTGTTTCCAAATAAGGTCACATTCACAGGTATCAAGGAGTTAGCACTTTGGTATACCTTTTAGAGGGAACAATTCAACCCATGCCAAAATACTCATCTCTCAATGCTCAGCATATGCCCCAACTCCATGAAGAAAGCTCTTCTCATTTCTTCAGCTCGTACTTTTCTGAATTTTCTTAGATTGATTGATTCACTGGGGCACAATCTATGGCTGCTTTGTTCATCCCTGTATTCCAGGAACCTGGAATAGTGACTGATACATAGTAGGAACTCAATAAGTATTTGTTGAATGAATGACTATTTTCAACAAGTAAATAAATTTACACCATACAATTCAGTTATTTTTCTGTAAACAATGGCACAGTGTTGTTTTCTTTCTTTAACTTAATTGCTTCTCTAAAAGAATGTGAAAGATACTATTTTATCCCTGTTTTGTATCCCAGAGTCACAGAGTCCAGCATGGAATTCCCAAATGTATGATAATCTGATAAATGATATGCTAATTGACTGGTCTAGAAAAATCTGATTGAAGGGTAGTGAGACATCAATAGTCTGTTCAAAGGCGTTAAAAAAAAAGTGAGGGCTATTTCAGGCAGGAAAAGAAAGGCTCCTGAGATTAAAGCAAAGCCAAATAGATTGGTAGTTAACGTTTTGTTTAGGCCAAGCACAAATTCTCCCAATATTATAAAAAATTCCAGATAACTAGCTGATAAGATTTCTTTAGATACCTTCTGGACATATCTTTCAGACCTCAAGTTTTGAGTTTTTGGTGATATCTCTCTCCATTTGTAGGCTTTAACAGAAAAATAATAAATAATATATCTGTTTATATACCCAGTTGACTGCTAAATAGCATTTTAAACTGGAAAATCACGAGAACAACTCCTGCAGCCCGACAGTCAACTTTGCATAACTCCTAATCAGTTTCACGACAGGGAGCAGAGCAAGGCTAACACCTGGGGTCTTAAATATGACAAAGAACACTTGAAATAAGAGAATTAAAATAGTTTTCCATCTTCCTATTAATGTTTTTACTTAAGTAGTCCCTTTATCTCCAAAGTAAGCCCAAATGCTCATTTTCTTAACCTTGAAGATAAATATCTTCAAAACTTAACAGGCATCCGTGCCACCCACAGAAAATAAGCAAAATAAAAGAAACGGCACAAATTCCCATAAATCACAGATGGGGAAAGGGATAACAGGGCTTGGCAAGAGGGCATAAATCTGCAAATGTTTGAAGGAAAAATGTCTTGGGGAAGTGGTATACTCTGAAAAACGTTGTGTATGTGTTATTTTGTTCATTTCAGTGTCGTACAATAGCACACAAAGAGGGCAGGCTCCTCCACGTGTTCCGAAGCGCTGGTGCTATTAAAGTGGCTGGTTAAGGCCACCAGCTCCATATTTGCAATGTAAATTAACAAACAACATGGTGCCTTCCACTGTAGGTGAGCCTGCTGATTGCTTCTTGAGAGGGCAGTTATTTTGTGCTTAAGGAATAGCGGAATGATTGAGGATCTAAGCATTTCACAAGAACCCCATAATGAGTAGAAGTGATTGAGTGTAGAATGGAAGAGTAAGGGTAGTGATTGTTGTTGAGGAAAGAGTTCAGATTTTTGTCCACTGAACTGCCTTCATGGAACATCAAACACATTTTTCAACAAAGCCCTCGAGGAGACGCAGAAGGGCTGTAAAATGTATATTGGTGTAGAAAACACCTGACAATATTTAGATTCCTTCATGAGTCTGACCCAGAGGTATAATTGGCAGAAATGTAGGGGCCCAGAGGTTGACAGAATGTACAAATGGGCCTATATGAATGAGGGCCAGGTTCACGCACATGTGGAAACCTACTCTTAGATGTTGATCCCAGGGTTCAGACAACAGAGAACACTTTCCTCCCACTGGTGAAGAAAATCGGCCTGAAAGGGAAGTCCACTCCCCCACTTCTCATCCTTTTGCTCTTGATTTTATGGGGAACCTAAGGAAATTCCCTATTCCCTTTGGAACAGCTCTTTTCTGTGCTTAAAATGATATATTTCGTTGCCTTCTACATATTGGCTTCCTAAGTTTGTACCCTATCCAAGGGTGAGATAGAAATACTCATAACTTTTGCCAGTAATTAGATTAAAAGTCTCTAAATAGCTCATCCCATGCAGAGTTTGCTACTCAAATACCATCCCAAAAAGAGCTAGAGTGTTTCAGATAGCAAGCAGCAAAGAGGGAAAGACGCATGCATTACAGATATAAATCAGACTGTATGGCTCATTGTACACGCCCAATCAATGATCATTTCTTCGCCTTTGAGAATGAGGGCGCATCTGTGCCTCACTGCCCACGCTCTCTCCATCCCCCCAGACCACATATGGGATGGAAAAATGCTAGAACGGAAGATTAAAACTGATCACTTTCTCATAACCTGCACACTTACAGGAATTAGAAACTTTCCTATTAATAAAATTTTGGCTTCTCTTTAATCCAGAAGACCTGGCAACAATGGATCACATGGTCCCGTCACAGAAATAGGCTGGAGCTGAGTTTGGTGAGACCCCTTCAGGGTGCGTGTGCTCCCCAGCTGACTGGAGTCAACACCCCTGGTATTGGGTTAGAATTGGGATGCTTTCCTGGCCTCTCAAAGTTTTTTGTTTAGTTTTGTTTTGTTTTGTGTTGTGTTGTGTTGTTTCCAATGTAGCAAATGTCTACCTACTTCCTTGCACCTTCTCCCACAGGACTTGTCACTCTGCTTTTCCCCAGAGTTTCATGATATTAGGTCATGAAACCCATTCTGAAATGGAGTTACAGGAGGGAGCTCAGGATGTTTACCAGGGAGTGCCTTCACGCCAACACCAGTGGAATGGAGTTGGAGGGGGACGAGCCAAACTGGGCAGAAGGAGAGGTCTAGCTGGGGTGGAGTCCTGAAGACAGCTTTGACCTGTGCCCTCTGGGGAACTCTGGAGCTCAAATGGCTCTGAGAATTGTCTCAATTTGGCTTTTAGACTCCTTCCTGTAGCACTTGCTGGACATGAGTTGGCCCCTGGTGATTGCACTCCCAACAGTTGGGAAGATACATCTTTCCTTGAAACGGATCTAACCAGAGCAAGTCTGTGTCCATCACATCTGAGAAGCCAGTGTGCATCCTCCTCATCTGTCCCCATCCTTCCCACCTGATATAGCATTTGAGGAGTCACAGACAGATCTTTGCTGCATACTACTCTTAGGACAACTGCTCTTAGGACTCTAGCTTCTGAGTTTGGAAAAGTTGCTAGATAGGGATGGCCTATCTAGCGGTCACTTCGTAGAAGCAGAGTTCTCCAGGATTCCTAACATGCACACTGCTTATAATCCAGAGCCGGATAAGATGCTGTGCTCACCCTGCCACTGCCTGTCACTCCGTTAGTCTCCCGGAAAAGACCTGGAGAAGGGTTTTCCAGGTGGGTTTAAGGAAAGAACAAGGTAATATGGGAAAAAATAACTCCAAATTGATTGAAAACAATTTGTCCAAATGGCACAATTAAACACGGTTTCATTACCTGCTGGTAACTTTTGAGTATACTGGGGGTAGGTTCCCCTGCCCTGAAGTGTTCACTATTACAAATAAAGTGAAATAATACATTTTTAAAACTAAAAAGAATTCACAAATAACATGCTAGTCAAAGAGACATCAAAGTTAAATTTACGTAAAAAAAGCATGATTGATTGACTGATGACCTATTCGATTTGACAAAATTATTTCTGCAAATTTGTTTACCACTCAATAATCTGCTGCAAAATCATTCCAAATGCCAGAAATGGAACTGAGCCTGTCTTTATCCCACGCCCCAGCACTGACAGCAGGGCTGCCCAAGGCTTTTGCCCTGTGACGGCAGCTAAATTCAAGTCCAGGGTTGGTAAGTAAGTTGGTAAGGCTGAAGCCTGCCCGTAGCAACGCTTATTTGAAATTCACAGTGTTAAAATGTATTCTATGTATACATTATACAGCTAGGGCTGAGAGGAAACTGACAGACTTAAATGGGGCATCCCTCTCTAGATTACCAGTCTCCACCTTTTCATTTCTTACCTGGCCTGCTTCATTATGTAAGTTACACATCTGGTCCCAGTAGATTGAGTTTGAATCTCCTGCTATAGATCATTAGTAGATAGTGACTAGTTGATCACAACCACTTAAAAATACATAAATCACGAAGATTGTTTGGATTAGACATTTTTAAAAATTAGCATTTTAAAATGCTTTTGGTGTATATAGTCACATGCCACTGGAACATGAAATGGGTCACTTTTTTTTTAATGTACCAGCTGAAGCTGCTAGAGGGTCTCTAAATGATATTTTGATCTGAGTAGAACTCAGAATTACTAAAAATACTTCTATTGTCTTACATTCTGATTCAGGTCATCCACTTTTACAAAGTTAGGCATTTCAGTACGGTTTAGGGAGAATCACATTTCTTCGGAGCTGACCTGGAAATATATGATCTAATAAGATCAAGAAGATGAATAGCAGGCGTGTTTCTCCTCTGACCCATCTATAACATCATCAGGGTTATAAAGCCATTCATTGGGATGGAAGAATTGTAAACTGGAGTCTTCTAGTCTGGGTGGGTACACTTGGTCAGGAAAACAAGCAAAACTAACCAAGACACAAAAGAAGGGCGAAGTCAGGTCTGTATGGAATGGTGATGAGAACAATGAAGAGTACAGGAAGAGATTGCGTGAGAAGAGAGTGAAAACTGAAAAGAAAGGAGAAAAACGTATCCTTCATTTCATTCTTTAAACCCAAATTTTAGTAGTTTTTATGACTCAAACCTTCAGACTTTTTTTTTTCCAAGTTTGGTAATAATCACTGCCATGTACATTTATTTAGAAATCTCTAGAGAAATATATGCAGACTAGCAAATCTAATTAACGAAACCTTCAGATTAGTTAAATAAACATATGCAAATATACAGCATCTATATATACAATATACATTTATATGTTCAAGTTTATTTAATTAGATATTATATTTTTACATGATGTACTGCAGACTTCAGGGGGGAAATCACTTTCTAATTAGGATCAAGCGTTTTGGAAATTTACATTTCTAACTAATTAGTGTTGATGTTGAGACACCCACATTTAATTATACTGCAATCTGTGGCAGAAGAAGATACATGTTTTGACTCAAATAAATAATACAACAAAGGTACATAAATTATTGTCTTTCCTAAATTAACAGTGACACTAAGCTTAAAAAAATTTCTTTTAAGTCTATAGTAATTGTTTATAGTAATTGTTATCATCAATAATTCAGAACCTTGTGAATCTTCACTAACAGATTTGCTTACTATTAGTTATCGACAGAAAAGATGACTTTGTGGCTCAATTATTCTCCTCCCACCTCCAATTTATATAGAGTAATGAAATTTTAGAAGCATCCTCAGTAGATAGAAGGATCCTAGGATTCCTTTCCTATTCTGTGACAGCCCCCAAAATAAAAATGGTAGAAGCTATAAAGCAAAACCAGGACAGAAACATCTGGGGCCCAGTGCTGAAAGGTGAAAAGTGGAAGTTGCAAGGACTCCTGTCTCCACAAGCACAGAAAGAGACCGATTTATCTCTCAAGTTCACTCGGACTTCCACTCCCCAAAGTTCATTCCAGGAACCTATTTTTCTCTACTTGTCCATTCTTACCATATCTAGCAGTTAATTCTTTCTTCTGTGAAGTGTTTCTTGTTTTTACTAAAGTCCCCACATGCCACTTCATAAGGATAATGAGAAAAGAGAGAGATGGGGGATTGTGCATGATAGTGTGGATGGCAATTTCATTGCTATGCACTTACGGCAAAAAAATCTTGATATGGTCTCAAGTCCCTAGCAGGTTTTGGCACAGACTTCTCTGGGACAGAATCTAAGATAACCTAGTGAGATAACTCCTCACGTAGAACAAGCGGATAAGATGCATCTGGCATTTATTTAGGGGCAGTCATCATCCAGTTTTAAGAAGTATTTGCATGGGGAAAACCAATTTGGGTGGAGCATATAAATAACCTCCACTATACCAGTGTGCAAGTGATCACTGATGTTCTCTTTGAAAAGAAACCTTATCCACTCAATGGCTAAGGTTGTTTCTCTTTCAGTCACCAGAACAGGTTTCCGTCATTTATTGCTAGGCACAACGAATCCATCCCACAGGAGCAACATCCCCATCTTCTGTTTTCTAAGTGCCAATTTTAAATTCCAACGTGAGGGTCTAAGATAGGAGAACACCTTCTCCTCTGACCTTCCTACTCTAGAAAGAAAGGAAGGAAGGGCTGAAATGAGCATGCTCAGATTATTCCTTCCAAAAGGATCAGAGAGGAATTCCTCCTTGCCTGTGTTCAGAGAGAGCCTAGAAATGTTACCTTGATAGATTTAACATCCATGGGAAAAGAAATATTAGGATTAAATAAGAGTTATCCCCACCTCCCAACATGAAACTATAAATATGCAACCAAATGTGGCTTCATTATATAATTTAGTAAGCCTTCTAATGAAATAAAATTAAAAATTTTTTTTAAAAGAACAGAAAAATGGGTAGATTCTGAGTTGAGTTTTTTGATATTTTTTTGGTCAAAGTAAATCACCAGTGAAAATAATTCACCACTAGCAATGTTAATAGAAACTGATCTAAAATGCATCAGATTGATTAATAAGACATTGCTGCCTTACTAACTGTAGATTATCCATAAGGGAGATTGGCATCCTCTTGGAATCTCTTAAAAGCTAATATTACGTGTGATAAATAATGTCTATACAAAAATATTGCCGATTGGTTGGTTAATTAATTGATTGATTAGAATCCATTCCACAACTAAAGAGGAGTGACTAAGAGACAATGCCATCTGAATCTCTTCACCCACCTCAATTACTAATATTCTCTATATAATCACGTACCTCAGAGTGAGTTCCCAGAGCCCCAAAGTCCACACACGAATGCATTTACCCCTAATCTATTACTTAATTAAAGCATGTGTTTTTCACTTTCAAATGTATGTGTGCTTAGTTATCCAATTTCAGTTTCACTGTATTAAAATAGTTAAATGACAGTTTATGTTAGTCTGCAGACAATTCATCCTTTGGTGGAAAGAGACACTTCTTTTAGCTTAACAGATATTCGACATATCTAAAAAAAGGACTATGTGAGCATCTGATGGGGATGTGTGTGAGTACTACATTAGTCAGTAGGGGATACAAAGATGAACAGGACACCCTAACTCTACCTTAACCCACACCTGAATCTCAACACTATGTTGTAAAAAAATTTTGGTGAGAAAGAAGAGACATTATATATATATATATATAATAACAGCATAAAGTAGAATTCAAATAAAAAATAAACATTAAAAAACACACATAATCTAAAACCATCTAGATCAACAAGTTAAACTGTTCAGCTCGATTAGATGAATCTTTCTTTTATAGTGGGTACGATACAATACAGCAGAAAGTAACTATACATATCTCTCATTCTTCACTTGCTCTAATCATTTCCTGAAAATTGGAGTGAATGTGGATCTTTCTGTTTCTTAAAGGATAAAGAAAAAGTAGAAGGAGACTAAATATGAGGTTACAAAACTGGAATAAGAGATGACCAATGAAAAATTTAATAATGGAATTCGAGTAAAGTGTGTTACTTCTGTCTAAGAAAGGGACGGCTCTTCAGCAGCTGCATCTAGGTCTGCAGACAAGTCCATCAACAAAGAATTCATTTAGAGCTAGCTTGTGACTTCTTGACTAATAGGTAAGAAGGAATTAAACATTTATATTTCTAACAAACCAAATATTTGTAAATTTAAATTTGCAGTTGCTAAAGGTGAGACACTGTCAGTCAGAGCATTTACTGAACACCTACTTACCAGAGCTTTGGCCTAGCTATGTGAAAAACTATGAAATGAAGCAGAGAAACATAGAATCTAGCAGAGTTTTCTTCTTTATTATGAATTAGAAGTTAGAGTTCTGTTTCCCCAGCACAAAGCAATATTACTTTGTTTGGCATTCAGAGAAATCTAAGCGTTTGTTATATTCTATTTAGAAGAAAAAAATTTAAATGATCTTTTCTAAATGAAAGGATTGAAACTATACTAACATTGTTTTGATCAAAAAATGATCATCAAATCTTACCTATAGACTCTAAGTTGTATTTTGAAATCTTAAACAAAGCTAAAGAGAATGCCTTCATCTGGGTACATTTTCCTAAATGATCCCTTACGTGAATGTGCTTAGTAGTCTGCATGTTATTTATTTTTTCTTAAGTATCAGCGGAAATGAGTTCAGTTGTAACACTTAATCAGGTAACTAAAGAAAAAGGAAAAAGAACTAAAACCCAAAAAATTTGTGTCCAGAAAGACATCTTAGAAATGATTCCACGTTATTTCTGCCTGATCAAACACTTTTGTTCTAGAAAACATCATCTATGAGCACTGTTGCCATTGTAGACTCATTTGGGCATTAAGATAGTGGTTTTCCTCCTGTGATGTTTAATACAGAAAAGCAGATGTTTCATCAGACACTTTTTCCTATCTGCCTGCCACACGACCTTTGGTCTTGATTAACATAATAATGAATTACATTTATCTCTGTGTATTCACAAATACACTCTTGGGGCCAATAAAATGGCATATGGCATAATTGAGTCATCTGTTCAGTCATAATTATTATTAGCTAAACACATTCAGCCTGGTGGAAGTTGACAAGAGTCCATCTTGTTCTTTGGACTCAGGGGTTAAGATTTTGCTCTGTTCCTTGTTTTAGATTTAATTACATTCAATTTTCCTGTTTTCCTGATAGTATGTACATCAGCAGTTTCTATAGTATAGTGTTAGAGGTTTTGTTCCTTTATTTGATTCTCGAAGAGAACCACCATAGGAATTAAAGTGGGATTTTTTTCTTTTGCTAATAAAGGATTGTGTTATTGAAGGGTGGTGGACTCTCCTATGCTTCACTAAGAAACATTAGCAAACCTCCTAGCAATAAACCTGGGAGCCTCTTTAAAAGAACGTTAACAACTGGCATTAAATCTATGTAATAAAATACTGTCCTGCATTATTTCAGGGCTGGGTGGAGACCCACACTAGGCACATGACAGTGATCAGTGTAGGAAAAGCAAAAGATGACACTGCATTCACTCTGGGACAGTGTTGGACCAGTGCCTGGCACATAATTGGGTCTTGATAAATACACACTGAATCAATGAAGGAAGAAGAAAAGGACGGAAGGCAATGGGCAGAGATAGAAATCCAAGCCAAAATTACATTCTCAGTCTCAGAGTAAAAGATGCCAGGATGCAAGTCAGACAAGTCTCAGATCTTGGGGTATGAACTGCAGCCAATATGAGGAACTACCAGTGATAAATGGTTCATCAGGGAATGTTGCCTCATGAAGAAAGTCTGGGCAGGAGTGACTCAAATTCCTTGGGCTATATCTGGTTGGCCTAAAGTTGTTTTCTTTAAAGGAGCAGAGTAAGCCCATTGCTAGTTAAATGGTAGACTCTTATGCAAGTGTAATGTGGCAAATATGTTTCATCTGAGAACTCTGCCAACAAATCAATTAAAGTGATTGTTTTTTATATATTTGGATTCTAGAAGGCCAACCTGCCTGGTAAATGAATATGTTGATTCTATGCTGGATATGTTGATTTCCATGCTTCTGGAAATCCCAGACCTACTCACATGACTCCTGAATGAGAAAGTGCACCTATCACAAGCCTCTTTAAAAATTATTTTCTAATGATAGGTCTATGCATCACTTAATCAACACTGAAACTCAAAGAACTTGTTGATAATCTTTTTTCTTTTTTTTTAAGGAAAGCAGGCAAGGAGAGTAGACCAGTGGATGTGTTCTTGTTTTTTGTGTTTTTTGTTTTTGGGGTTTTTTTTTTTTGCAAGGGAAGCCTTGCCCTAAGCTAACACCTATTGCCAATCTTCCTCTTTTTTTTCTTCCTTCCCTCCCTCAATGTCCCAGTACATAGTTGTGTATAGTTATAAGTTCTTCTGGTTCTTCTCTGTGAGCTGCCGCCAGTGTGGCTGCTGACAGACAAGCGGTGTGGTTCCTCACTCCAGAACCGCCGAAGCAGAGAATGCTAAACTTTAACCACTAGGCCATCAGGGCTGGCTTGCTGATAATCTTAATTAAATTTAGTGAGCGCTGAGACTCTAACTAAAGTGTAAAGGAGGAAAAAAGTTTTCCTCAAAGCTCTTAGGGTCCCTGACTGCATCTGAAAATTAAACTGACAAGGACAGAGTAACAGGAGAAAAGCACACAAATTTATTTACGTTTTCAGTGATATGGGAGCCCTCATAAGGAAATGAAGACCTAAAGAAATGGCAAAACCTACTTGCGTTTACATTACATTGAAAAAAAGAGAGGCAGTTGTGGAGAAGTGACTACGTGGGGAGGCTAAAAGAAGATAAGAATTATTTTAACGAGGTCTGTTTGTATAGAATTCTTTCGGTCTCCACTTCCCATCCTGGAGGGTAAGAATGTCATTTTTCCTCCCAGTACAGGAGCACATCTTGCACCTGGGAGTTGTATCTGCTGCTCTCAGGAAGAAAAAGGAAGGTCAGAGTGCCCTCTTGCACCTGCTGTTTCTCAAGAGCCTTCCACTCCAAATAACCAATATGCTAAAGTGGAGTATTTTGGAGCGACATGCCCTGAACTCCTTCAAAAACAATAAGCTTCTTAAATGTTTCCACTAGGTAATGCTAAGACTAGAGAAGGGGAAAGTATGATTCTAGAGAAGGGAAGATGTGTGTGAGAAGACCCTACCACCTGCCAATGTTTTCTTTCTTTTCCCTTAAAATCTATGGTAACGTTTTGTCTTCTTCACAACATATCCACTTGAAAATATAAAAATCCTAAAACACTTTAGGGAGATATACCATGTTTATTCTTGCTTTATGTACCCTAGTCACACTTGTGTGTAAAATTAAGGACATTTATACCTCACTTTCAGAGAAAGCCGTCAGCCATTTTCTATCTGACAGATCGCTGGTAAATTTAGATAATTAATTATGAGGAAACTTTCACTGGGCTTCATACTGAAGGAAGTACGCACTCACTATTTCTCAAGCTTTTGGGCATTAAATGGTGTCTTGCACAGATAATATATCACTGAGAATATGAATATGGTTATGGATATAAGTCAGAAGTTCATGTTTTGGATGTGTGCTGCATGACCAAGTGTTAAAACAATTATTCAGCTAAAGACAAGTATATTAGTTTTCTATTGCTGCTGAAACAAATGACCACAAACTTAGTGGCTAAAAAAACCCAAATTTATTTTCTTATATTTCTGGAGTTCAGAAGAATGAAGTGGGTCTCACCGGGTGAAATTAAGGTGTCTGCAGGTCTTTTTAGAGCCGTTAGGGGAGAATCTGTTTTCTTACCTTTTGCAGCTTCTAGAGGCTGCCCGTATTCCTTAACGTATGGCTCCTCCCTTTACGTTCCAGCAATGGACAGTCGGAGACCCTCTCAGGCCCCACCACTCTTCTGCCTCCTTCTTTACCATTTAAGGACTTGGCGATTATACTGTGCTCACTCAGATAACACAGAATAATCTCCTTATTCAATAATCAGCTGTTAGAAACCTTAACTCCATATGTAACCTCGATTCCACTTTAATATAATGTATTCACAGATTCCAGATTAGGACATGGACATCTTTGGGGAGCCATTATTCTGCCTGCCTTGCTAAAGTTCAAAACTGAGTTCCTGGGACACTAGAATAAATCTATAATTTTATCAAAAAACTATTATTGAGATTTATTGCTAAAAATCTATTAGTCAAATTTTAAAAATCTTACATTGTAACACAAAACCCCTAACTTCTTTGTTTAAAATAATTAATAGACTGGCACTTTTTCTGGAAAGTGTTCTATGTAACCTTAAAGAAATTGCATACCTGAAATTTGAAAACAGTAATTAAAAGTTATTTTAATGGCTGTCATGTTAAAATAATTCCTCAGAATTATGATATCTCATTCTGTTTGTCTGCTATGTATTTTTATTTATTTTTGTAAGGCTTAATTGTCACAAACAGGATTTAATGTTCTCGCTAGAAGTGACAGAATCTTAGGGCCCACCGTACTGAATCAGAATCTGAATTTTTCCATGATCCCCAGCTGATGTGTAAGCAAATAATGTACGAGAAGCGCGATATAGCTGAGGCTCTTATTTAATGTAAACATTCATATTAGCTGTCAATATGCTTCCGTGTTTATTTAACTGTTTAAAAAGCCTTCATTAATGTTTTGTGCATAAAATTAGCAGCTTTCATAGTCATAGTTTTATTTGTACAATAATAAATAAGCATTTCTACTTCATGTCAACGGATAGAATTTTCAATCTTTAAAGAAAGAAAAAAACCTACAGTCTGAGTTACATCTTAGAATGCTCACCCATATTTGAAAGTGTATATTCAGAGGTAATTACACCAGAAAGCTGAATGAAATGCCTTGTTTCATTACTGAGCTAGATATGCCAATTGGATTCGAAAGTATTCTGCAAAATCTCACAATGGTTGATTACACACAAATTTAGGAATTCTGGGAATTACGTTGAAATAGGCACTTGGTTACTCTGCTTTCCAAAGGCCAAGGATAAAACCAAAGCTAAAGAGTAGATTTTAGCTAAACACTGACGCTGAAACTGAACACCGTGGGCGCTAGTAGATTTTATTGTCTTTTAACATTGACTTGGAAAGGAAGCAAATCAAAATAAACAATAACAAAAGACTAATCAACATAACACCCCAGGCACTCTTGGGCTGCTTAGCTTAGAACAAATCAAATTCAAACGGAAACTCCAAAGTTGTCTTTACACATTTGAGAGGCTGTCAAACGAAAGAGGAATGAGAAATGTACAACGAAGCCCTAAGGGGTAAAACTCAGACCAACGTGGAGAAGTTACAGGGAGAAGAATTTTATTTCTCACAAGAAATAATTTTCCACCCATCCAAGAGAGCTGTCCAAAGATAAAATGGGCTGCCTTGGGAGCTCATGAATTATCTTCTGCCTGAGGTGTTTAGCTTGAGGCATAATGACCATCTGAAAGGAGAAGTGCAGAGTTTCATCCAAGTTTCATTTGCTTGGTTAATAATAGCTAACATTTATTGAGCCCTTCCTAAGAGTGTGGAGCAGGGCTGATGCAATTTACAACCTTAAGTCACTTACTCACAACAACCTCATACAATGGGTACTACTGCTTTCTCCATTTTAAACAGAGGCTCAGGGAAGTTAAAGGACTTAATCTAAGTTGTGCAAATAGAGAGTGGCAGGAACAGAATTTGAATCCAAGTCCCTCTGATCATAGAGCTGTATGGTACTTTGAAGGAAGCAGGATAGATTTGGACCCACGTAGTCCCCTTAACAGGAACAATGCTTCCCGGTAATAAGTAGTAAGAGGCACAGGATTATTCTAAGAATAACACTTTACATTTCACTACTTCCAAGTTGAATGACATGGGTAAATTATTTAGTATTTCTCAATACAATTTATGTGTATGCGTGTGTATCTATCTATCTATCTACAAATAGAGATTCAGATACAAAGAGGAGAAAGCAGGGGTTGGCCCATCTATAGCAATGGCACTGTTACTGAGAGGATTAAACAAGTTAATGTAAAGAAACCCAAGAGCAAGTGGTTTAGAAGGAATTCAACAAATGTTTCTTGTGGCTGATGGCCGAGCAGTAAAGTTTGCGTGCTCTCCTTCGGCAGCCCAGGGTTTCACTGGTTCGGATCCTGGGCACGGACATGGCACTGCTCATCAGGCCACGCTGGGGCGGCATCCCACATAGCACAACCAGGAGGACCTGCAACTAGAATATACAACTATGTACTGGGGGGCCTTGGAAAGAAGGAGAAGAAGAAAAAAAGAGAGTGGCAACAGGTGTTAGCTCAGGTGCCAATTTAAAAAAAAATAAATAAAAATAAATAAAAGGTCTGTTTGTTGAGTGAATATACAAATGAATGAACTTTCTATTCTTATTAATGCATCATAGAACAGAGTTTTGAAGCTAAGACAAACATTATGTGGCATATTACTTTTGTCTTATATTTATTAAATGCCACAGAAACTTGTACCTGAGTAAAATAAGAAATGTGAGTCATGTGAGGGTTTGTGATCAAGTTGAACTAGGGTTAGCCAGCAGTTCCTGTCAGCTCTAAAGTGATCCAGTCATTACTTTAAATTACAGTCTTGGTAATGGTTTCCGCAAAGTATACATCGTCTGCTAGATCTGATAAACGTATTCATCTTGTATTAAGTTTTTTAAAAAATGCAGAGCAATAATTTTCAGCCTCTAAATTACTCCTACAGATAGTGATGGAGTTTTGCCACATCTAGATCTTCAAAGGGTAATAAAAAACCTCATTGGTTTCGTTTAACTGCAATAAAATAATTCTCTTTATCAAAACAGTTACGTTTTGTGTTCCTACATAGATAATTATTAAAAGAAGAAAAATAATATTGAAAGTGATACCAGCTCAACAAAAGGTTGACATAAGTGGAGCTATATCGTAGAAAGGAAACCATATTATAATTTTGAATAACCTCCGACGAACTAACCCAGCTGACTATGCACTCTTCTGGAGATCTACCTGCCCTGTGGATTTTATGACCACTGCCTGTACATGTACCTCCCGGCTGTGATAAGACAATAACTTTATTCTTTTGAGTTCCTTAGGAATGTAATGATGCCCAGACAGAAAGTCCATGCTGATAGCCATCGTCAATGACAACTGAGGGATCTGATGTGGTGACTCCCAGTCTGCAACACCAGAGGGTCAACGTTCCTAACTCCTTCCTCTATAACCCACTGGCCTATATAACTGCCTCAAGATTCTGTGCCCCCCTTAAGATGGTTCTTTAGGAGCCCAGCGCCCCATCTTCCCATTTGCTAGCTTATCGCTTAATAAATGCCCTTTCTCTGCCACCATCTTGCCTCTTGAGAACTGGCTTTTGTCTTGCCATGAGCAGATTATGCCCTTTGCGCCCTAACAAAAGATCAAGGGCATTTAAAATCAAATAAGGGCTTTTGCCATTCACTGCGTACAGGAACAGATAGTGAGGAGAGTTTCAAATTGATCCTGGTAATTTCTTATCTTTTGGAGCCTGGCAGCTGTCACTGGGTCTTCTGTTCCCAGAGTTTCTTCATTTTGTTCACCTGTTCTCTCCGTTACTAAAAATCAAATCCTTCCACAACCTGGTTCCAGCCTTCCTTTCTAATTTAATTAATTTATTTCTATTATTCCAGTTAGAGCCTGCAAAAGCAACATTGTTTTTGCCACCTAGTATTTAGCCATCCTTTATGTGACCATGGCACCTCTATTTAGCATTTTGGAAACCTCCCCGCCCCTCCTCTGAGTGGTATTTTCTCCCCTATTCCAAGGATATTCCATGCGGAGCATACAGGCTTGCTCAGAACATGAAAGTTCTGCCATAGTGATCGGCCCTAGTCAGAGTCATGAGCTGGAGGAAAACAAGCTCTTTCTACTGGTCCTAAGCTGGAAAGTTTTAGGCAGTCCCTGGATCCTCAGAGATGGGGACAGGTGGCGGAGATCTAAAAAGACTGTCTTAACAAATACAAGATGAACACTTATGAAGCATTTCCGATGTGTCAGGCACTGTTGTAAGCATGATGCACGTGTAAATACATTGTTTTGTTGATTGCAACAATCATATTCACATCTTATAGCTGAGGAAACTGAGATGCACAGTTTTTAAAAGGTGCCAAAGGACACACAGTTATCAAGGGGCAAAGCTGGGATTTGAACCTCTGAAATGTGGCTCCAGGAAGCGTGGCCTTAATCGCTATCTTCTCCTGCCTCTTTGGGTGCCATCACTTGAGCTGAAGACAGTTCAATTGCTGTGAATTTCATTTCACTCAGTTAAAAAATCCCACTAAGGCATTTTGAATTGGGTTTTCCATCACTGCTAAAAACAAGACCAGTGTCCTCAGAAACAAAAATGTGTCTCATGAGTTTCACTCTTCATATTTATTGACGTTAGAAAAACTCCACTAAATCTATTCTTCCTAGCTGAGGACTTCCCACTGAAGTCACATTTCCAGCATGTAGCCTTCCTTACCCGCTCCACGCTACAGGATTGCTTCCCCTACCCCAAGGGAGGGCATGCAGCATTCTCTTTCACAGTGTTGAATTTGTTGTTATTTCTAATGTCTATGTCTTCTTTCTGTTAAATAAAATATACGTCCTTAAAGATAAGGGCCAAGACCATGTATTACCTTTCTCTGATTCCTCAGGGTGAATTCTAGAAAATTGGTATCTAACAAATATTAATTGGGTGTCATATTATCAGAACTGGTTTTAGTGCATGGAAAAATTTCAGATGTGGCCTAGGTGCTACGTATTGGGCAAAACCTCCTTTCCTTGAGTACAAGGTAGAAAAGCGTACTTCAAAATGAAAATACATTTTATAAGAAACTAGTCTAGATTTTATTTTGCTTTTGTGGTGTATACATTCAACGATCTCATTGTAATATTGCTCATTACTGCATCGTTTTTGCTATATCAAAATCAACTCTCATGTCCTCAAACATATAGTAAAACTTTCTTCCTCGTGGACTATGCCTCATCTCTATGGCCCTGGAAGAATTCTCCATATTTGCATAGCATATTAGAGTTTACATTATGTAGAATATGTATTGTTTCATTTGATACTCACAACAACCTCGTGAGGTCAGTACTATTACTTCTCTTATATAGTCAAGGAAAATTAGAATCAAGGATAAATGACTGCTAGTGAGTGGACATCCTCTTGTACAATGCAAACCTTGACACCTATACCTGAACTCATTCCAGTCTTCTGTTTTATTATTTTATGATCAGCAGAGTATCTGTCACATAGTAGACGCTCAATAAATATGTATTTGTTTGACCGGCTCTTATCTTTCTTCATTATTACAAATATATTCAGTGTGTTATGTTGCATACTACAAGATACAATGAGGTGCTGTAACAAACAGACATTTTTACTGTCCCCAAGGAATTCACCACGCGGTTTGTACAGAAATGATCTATCGTAAACGCATGTGCATCCTCTTCACTCACTGGAGTTGGTGCAGATCTGAATGTATACCAACCGCAAAGGCACTGAACAGAAACAAAGCCCACAGTTTGCAAACCAATTTGAAAATTAACAACCTAAACTTAGAACTTGCTCATTGAATCCCTGCTGACTAATTTTGATTCTGGAGCACGGCAAAGACTACGGCTTGTCACCGTTCACTGCTTCTAAATAGTGATGATGATTTGAAAGCTTGGAAGATGTATCTTAAAATGTGAGCTCTCTGGGAGAAGAGGAGAACCAGACTACTGGGAATGTTTAGACTTGGATGCATCTAAACACATATATTAATGTGTTTAATTAATATATGTGAGATGTAAACACTTACATTGAGTTCTAGAAATCAATAATTCAGAAGCATTCATGACCCATAACTTTAGCATAAGAAGTTTCTTTAAGGACTAATTTATTCTTATATTTCCTTCTTAAACTGGTAAGTGAATAATATGCAAGTTAATTCAGATCTTTATTAAAAGAGAGGTATCCACTTAGATAATCTAGCGTCCTTCTCCACTCCACCCCATCTCCTGAATATTTTGATTTAAATAAATTGCCCTCTATTTCCTTTAATTCCTCTGGTCTCTTTTGAGTGTGAACCTCCACAATCACACTCATGTCACTTTCTCCCGATCTTTAATGATTACTGATGACTGTCACTAGATTACAGCTTGTGTTCTCAAAAGCAGGAGGTGGTGTGTTAATTGGCTGAGAAGATTCCAACTCCTCCACTTGGCCTGCTGTCTCTTTTTTTGTTTTTCTACCAAAATACTTTCTTTACTCTGCTTCCATAGAGCTGGATGTATCACTAACCAGCCATAACCGTGCACTTGTATTTTGCCAGCCAAGCTGAAAAGGCCAATCTCAGGTGGCAACAAAGTGGGACAACTTCCCGGGTTCATTTGCTTTTCCATCACAAGTTTAATCTTCCTAAATTCCACTTCAAATGGAGTCCCCACCTGAATTCTTTTTGAACTAAAGAGCAGACCCAAGAACATCAAGACCATTCACAGAAATCACATTTGTTTGAACAGCTGTTTAGAACTGCTCTCACTGTATTCAGAATCTTCTTTGATAATCTCTTGGTCAGGGAGCTACAAGTTCAGATCGCTAATATTGAATTAAGCATAAGTGACACAGTGCAATGTAAAAGACATCGATTTTACCATTCCCTGGCCATTTCTAAGTTCCTTCTAGGTTAGTGCTCTGAGTATTATAGATTTATTGTATTTGATCTTTCAACCTCCTTTATCTAATCATTTTGTCTGATTCTTTCATCCATTCTGTATTAATTTAAAGAATCGACAGTAGACTTGAGGTTTTAACCTTCAAGTTTGGAATGTACTCAATGTTATTTATATTTTCTCATTTACAGTTCCTCTTCAGTGCTAGCATCCTACAGCAGGTTTAGGGTTTGCAACTCAAAATTCTTTACTCATAGACCATTTGCATTGTCTTAATATCAAGCTCTCAAGGTTTATGTAATGGAATTGGCCTTTATTTGATATGAGTACCAAATATGTTAGCATATAAGACGAACAAGTTTAATATATAAATAATTTTATAAATAGAAATTACAGTTAAAAAAACATATTTTTATCCAAACCCAAGGGAGGTTGAATTACCTGTTATGGGAATTGAGGAACAATGGGGTTCAATTTAGGGGTAAAAGGGAACAGTTCCTACAGGAACTGGCATGATTTCATCTAGGCTATGTGGTCTGGGCTGGACCAAGGTCTTATTGGAGTCTTGCCACAACCCCCCTCAATTTCTGCTGCAGCCAGTAGATGTAAGCAGTCTGGTGAGGAGCTGCCATGAAGCAGTTTCTTGTCAATCTTGCTCCCTCCTCACGCCACCTTAGGCTGTAGCTGCACTATTCCTAAGTCTGCAAAACTGCTTAGCTGTAGTTCAGTGTCGGCTTCTCAATGGAAGAGACACTGCTCGCACTGTCTCTCACATGGCCTCTCTGGTTCAGAGCCGCCCCGTGGGACTATGGACACCACGCTGATCTTTCTTTTGCCGTCTGTGTATGTAATAAACTGAATCCATTTGGGCTCATTGTCTCCTTACCAGCCAAATGTAATAGCTGCGGGAGTAATCCTTGTGGCCTGTTAATCATCCTGCTGCTGTGTATGGACTGCTTTACCACTTAACAGGGAAATTTCAATTGCCTTGAAGTATCTGCTGTTCTTAATAAATCAATATTATATAATTGGATCTTACAGTGAATTGCTAAGCACTAAAAATTGTTAGCATTTGTAGGCATCACAGGATTGGGTCTTCCATTTCTGGCCCATCTTCAGCTAGTACTTCCTTCCTCTGTGCTTCTGTGTAACTTCCAATTTTCTCGCTTTTCACATAATTAGTAAGGTAACTGTTCCTTCACATCTCTGTCTACCTAGTGAAATTAGTTATTCACACCGGAAAGAATGATTTGTTTCTGTATCCGAGATTCAGCAGAATATTGGTGACTCAATGAATGAATGAATGAACAGTAGTAGCAGCTAATATTCATTTAATGCTTCCTAAGTCTCATGTACTTTCTAAGCCATTTAATTACTTAATTATCACAAATAACTCTATAAGTTTGGTACTAGTTTTGTAAGTGAGGAAATTTTGCTAAAGAAAGGTTATACAGCCCCAGGTAAGACTGAATATCATTACTAATAAGTAAGTAAGTAAATAACATGTTTTATCAAAAATGTTAGGAAGAGTTATTTGACTTGCATTTATGTCCATATACCTCTTTAATTAAAATGCTTTAGCCCTAATATCTTCTTTGCAATATTTTATAGGACACTCTTACTCTAATTCATTTTTCTTTTAGCCCAGTAGCAAATTGGGCTGCTCAGAGTTGAAGTCCTATATATCTTTGCAAGTACCATCTTAAAAACTATCACAGGTCACATAAATCAAATGTTGGCCATTCATGTTAGAATTCAATTAATGCAAATCTCAATATACACATAACTCACTGGATTAAAATATATAAATATATACACACCCAGTGTCAAAAAATGGGAGATTAAGAGGGAAGCACTGTTGTTTCCCAATGGTACCCTGAAAACTTTGTTATTCTATAATTCTAAGACGTGCTTATTGGCTTCATATAAATTCAAATTAAGCATCAGCAATATCAGTGAATGAGAACCATTTTTATGTTCACCTGATACAATTTTTGTTATTCTTTAAAATGCTAAAAGAACAAAATTTTGATGCACTTAATAATCTAGCAAAGGTAGTATTTTGGCAAAATTGTGTATGGAAAACAAGTTAACATATTCTAGTTAGAATAGTTGAAATATCATCAGATGTTATGAGTAAGCCAAACATGTTTTTAATGTTTTGCCACAGAAAATGTCAGTGATATACCTCTCTATATATATATGCATTTTTGCAAAATACAACACTTTCTATAGGTCAAGTTATATGAACATAATTAAAGTGCAATGTGACATAGCCCATGTCTAGGTCAATACCAAAGAACATGCGATGACTTTTTAAAAAATTCTATATGTTTCATGCTGTTATGGGGAAAGAGGAGGAAAATGTCCCAGATAGTCAGTATTTCTTTCTCCAACTTTATGGAAGAAGCTGATGAATAACATAAATAAGTAGTATCGCCTTTCAACATGTCATTAAGTATATTATTAACATTTCCATGCTAGTTTGGAGAAATATCTGTGTTTCTAAGGCTTCATGTTTTTTACCATGGTATTATAAGTTGGCAACTAAATGATATGAAGGTAATACTGTTCCAGTAACATGGCTAATGATGAGTGGCGTGAACTCAGAAAACCACTTTCCTTTCTTCACCGCAGTACAGATTCTAGGCATCCTTTATTATCAAAATAACAAATCACATCCCTCGAGAAGTTTACTCCAAGAAAATTAATTGAATACGTACTACTCTCTTAATTTTGATTCCTACACTTTACATTACCACATCCCCTGTATGTGTGTATCTGTGCGTGTATGTATAAAACCCACAAATCAAATAACTAAGGTGTGTATAGTTTTCTAAGCAAATCTTTGTGGTAAGATTTTACTTTTTAGAAGCACTTCAGTCTATATCAAAATTTTATATTCACATATGTTCACATCACTTTAAAATACCACAGATGGCATGAGACACAGATGGCATGAGTACTAAGAGAAAGAAACACTGAACTGAGGGTGGGTGTAGCTGCCAGTGCACATAATTTAACTCATGTTGATTCTGGTCATGTTGGTATAGAATGCATTAGGCCACACACATCGAGTTTCTATAGGAAGTGTCGATGCCATGATGAAGAGAGGAAACAAATCTCTCCAGGAGTCAATGGCTTGTTCAGTAATTCTTTCTGAGTAGTTGGCTGTTATTTGAATATATATAGTTTCAACCTTTTAAAATAATTCCAGGGTTACCTGAAGAAATTAAGCAGATGATTACTACTAAATATTATCTTAGTGCTACCCATTGAGGTCATTCTAATCCAACTAGAAGCTGCCATTTTGGATTGGCACAAGATTATGCAAAGGAATGTGTCCAACTTCTTAGGGGCTGGCAGATCCCCCAAGACTAAGTGTGTGATCTCTGCTAGAGTTTGTTAATTCACTTAAATCTATGGCCAGTAATTATTCTTTTAAGTCTGAGCAGGCATCTCATAAAGGTGCTTCACCAGTCCAAAGGCAAAGGGGTTGAACTTGTGTGGAACAATTACTAGATAGCTGTTCTTCAAAAGAAAACTCAAAACTCTATGTGTAATATTTGTATATAGTTCTAAGGTAATAGAGTTTGTCTAGTGATTATTTTGCATAGTTTCCTATGGGTCTAGTTCTATTTTTAACATAAATATACATTTCCTTCTCTCTTTTTTTGGCCATGGAACTATATATGTATCAGAACCATTATTTTGTAGCAGACCCAAGGATTGGTTCTGCTCAAGCAGGAAGTGTTAATGTGTAAAGGAATCTCTGTTTGAGCATCAGAGTAATCCTTCTCTTGGCATCTTATGCTTTCTCCCAGAGTAAGGGGTCTTAAAATGCTGCCTGATCAAGCATCAGGAAAGACAAGGAGGAGAGGAGCTAATATTGAAGTACCCTTGGTAGGTGCTTTCATTTCGTTATCTGATTTAAGCCTTACTACCACTCTGTTATCTTGGTAATTACTTCTATTTCACAGGTGAAGAAACGAAATCCCAGAAAAGTAATAGTTTTTCCAGATTTAGTGTCAAATGCGTGCTTTGAGCCCAGGCTTTTTTGTCTCCAAAGACTTTTCCAGAAAGCAACATTGTTGAGATGCTGGTTGGCCAATATGGGTTTTGTCAAGTAAGTTTGGGGAATGCTAGGAATACAGGGTAAAAATTAAAGGATTGTTTCCTGCACAACTTCTCTGAGCTTCTAGTTTGAAAATGTGCATGATGTATACTGAAGAAGGGACAGTATTCCCAAAATGTAAAATCGGAGAGCCTTTAAACAGAGAGCATCCTTGAAAGGCTTGCTTCACAGAATACACTGAGGGAAATGCCATCTCTTCCTCTTGGCACATCAGTCAGGTGAACCTCCTTGAGAGACTAAAGCTATGCAAGCTCTGGGGTTATTCTGTTATAGAGAAGAAATTGCACTAAGCAGCATAGACGTAAACAGGTCGTGGGTCAGTATAAGCTATATTATCACCATGTGTACCTATAACTGAGTTACCTTGTCCAGATTCTCCTGCCAGGAAGCTCGTTTGCCTTATTATATAAGCTTGTTCCCTTCCTTTTTGGGTTCTGAGTTCCAGCATGCCCATTCTTTGCCTTAGCAAGTCTTTATAATTTGTTCCTTGATTCACGGAATTCCTGTAGGTGTGTGAAACTATCCTTCTTTTTCATTGAAATCTCAGTCCTAGTTTCACTTGATTTATTGACATTCAAGTCCTGTTGTTCCATCCTGCCCTTTGATTCCTATCGACTACCTGGTCCCTGACAGTTTTTCTAAACTTTTACTCTGATACCTGTCAATATTTGTATCTTTTGGATTCTTACTTACCTGTCTATCAATCAATCATTTTCTTTTGTCCTAGGGTATCTAGGGCTCCCTTTCTCCAGTCTCGAGACCCCAGATGACTTCTGACGTATTCTGCTTGGGTTCCTGATCAGGCCTGATGGCTTAATGCCCCAGCCCCTTGTTCATTCTCTTCTCTTTGTTTTAGCCTTAGTTCCATTTTATGACTCTAGTCCCCTGTCTTGTCTCCCCAATCCCAATCATGTCACATAGTCCTTACGCAAACATTATGCATGTGCTTTTTCATCTTTCACTAATTGAGGTATTTTCACTAGAATTTAGTATTTTATCAGTAAATGGAATATTTAAATTGTTTGATATTTTCAAGAAATTTAATATGTATCGTAAAAGCTATAACTACTTTTCACATTACCGTGACTGAGAAAAGTCAATTGTTCGTCAATGTGGTCATTAAGATGTAACATCATTCATCTGTGGTAGCCACGGGAAGCGCAAGTCTGGTCTTAAAGCAGAATTAAGCAGCTTCTACAAGGATTGCCTTTTAACTGCAAGCCCAGCTCCCCTGCATGATGTTAAGCACCAGAGTGGCATACTATCACCTTTTCCGGAATGACATGAACTCAAGTTCACTCAAATAAATTATTGTTCATCTTTTAACTGCTTTACTTGGCAGGAACAACCCATTCACATGGCAATTTGAACAGAGACAGGAGGTGGGTCATGAGCAAAGGGGACATTTGGAAGAGCCATCTCATAGTATATCAAGTCACAAGCATCAGCTACTTATATTTTTAATCGACAAATCACTGCACAAAGCAGATACATGACTTGGAGCCCATATAGATTACATTTGTAGGTCTTTCAAAGCTGAAAATTCCTAATGAACACATAGCAACCCAGAGAGATATCATCCCAGAAAAACCTGCTCATCGCCCAGACACCTTCTCTCAGGGAAGCATACTAATGCTTGATGAATTCCCCACTGTCATGTCAAGAATCCTCTTCATGTGGCTCTCTACAATAAGAAAATCCAGATTTTCAGCTTGAAGCTTAGGCTGTAAGTGGCATTCAACTACTAGTGATGTGGCTACAGTTCAAATCCTTCCTTCCAGCTATTCTCTACACACTGGTGTGCCACATGTCCCCGGCAAGAAGTGTCACTCTCAGGCTTCCAGGCTCAGAACCAGAGCCATTTGTATACAAGGAGTGGATTTGTCCCTCAGTGATGACCTCAGGTTAACCAAATTCCCATAGACTGATATATAAAACAATGAGAAATGGGAATCTCCCATTGTTTTCTGTGTAAGGAGTCTCCCATCCATCAGAAGTACAATTCACCCAAGCTGAGCAGGATCCTTAGAATTATGGGCAAACCTGCCTTCATTCACCAGGAGAACTAAATCTTTTGGCAAAGTTGAGATTGGGTCAATTCAATCCAGCATGCCTCACAGCTCAGTTATCTTCCCACACTGCCCCAGATTAACACCTCCCTCCACAGTAATCTATTTTTTTCCTCTTTCCCAAACTTTTTGTCTTTCCTCAAGTCTGTTCTCTCCATCACGTGTGTTAATCTTTTCCACTCCCTCCTTGTCCTTGTCCTAACTTCACAGCATTCTTCTTGCTCGTAAACCATTCTGTTCTGTACTCAGTAACTCATGTTCCACGATAAGAAAATCCTCTATGCATTAAGAAGTTTTTACTGAATATTTCCTGTTGCTCCTTCACTAAAAAGAACCACAACTCTTCTTGGAGAAAGCTGGTGGTTTTTGTTTTGTTTTTTTCTTTCTGGAGGCATTTGAAGCCAAACCATCATATTTCTGAGTCAACATGCATTTGAGTTCCTGCGTCATTTCTGAGTCTCTATATCATTTGGTCAAAACTGTATTTGGCAGCATTGCCTGAAATTATCAGCTAAGGTTTTCACTGTCATTCTGTCGTTAACTGTTAGTGTCAAATGGAACCTCTTTATTTATTCTACCCGATGGGCCCTGTGATCTAAAGTGGACTCAGCAGTCCCTTGCCTGTACAGTGCTGCTTCTAGGCACTTAGCCTGCCATCCTCATGTACAAAGTGGCTAGTCCCTTGAATTTTATGGCATTTGCTTATGCTTTCCTCTTTTTCACTCCTCCTCAATAACTGAGGAATGGAGCATGTGAATGACTATGTCCCCATCCATTCCATGTCTTGCCATCATTCTGGGTATCTTCAATGGAAACTGACTCATTCTTCTCTCTCATTTCCTTGGTGTCTTCATTTCCAACAACTTTTACTTCTATTTAACTTCAGTGACCCACCTCTATGGCTTCAATCTGTTATCTGTAGTGACCTAGAGCTCTCCATCACTGAATCAATAGATTCAGACACCCTATGCTGTGATCACAACTTTCCATCCTTTCAGCTCTCTGTGTTGTTCTTTCTCTTACTCATGTTCTACTCCCTTGTACTTGAACCTCTATGAAACTCCAAATTTTAGCCTTTCTACTTTCTCTCTATGAGGCCATTCCTGCATTAGTGCTCTTCTTTACTTGTCTCAGATTCCACGATCTATCTTTTTAGCTATACTCTTTCTCATATCTTCAACTTCCTTTCCCCAAGGACATCCTTTCAACCCAACTTGCAAAAACCCAATTCATATAAATTTTCCTTCTCCATAGCCAAATCCAAGATCCTAAGCACTACTAGAAAACCCATGACCAGTGAGGCAATTTATTGACATTACATGTTCATGAAGTCCAACCTGAACTCAGCCCACAGTGATGCTGGCGCTCCGTCTATTTGTCCATATAACTCCCTCTCCCAGTCTACACATCAGCAACCTTCTCCTACAGTGCTCAGACCTTCAAGTCTCTCCTCTCTATTCCTCAAAGACATCGCCTCACTCAGACTCACACACGAATGCACATGTATCCGGTCCCTACTTTCTTCTCCGGCACATCTCACTTACCCGGTACATTTTCTTTCAGTCACACTGAACTTCCTTGACTTTCTTAAGCCTTTTGTTCTTGGAAGCTTTTGAGTATGTTTCTCCCTTTGGCCTAGAATAATCTTTTCCCTAATCTTATCCTGAGTAACTTCTACTCATCTTAAAGGTCTTTACTCACCCATTACTTCACCCGGGAAGCCTTACTCAGTACTCTAATTCTGGTTTGGCTGCAGAACCTACGTACTTCCAAAGCATGTACATCCTCTATTGTAGTTCTTAGTGCAGAAAAAATGATTGGTGTTAAATAAATATGTATTGAGTGAATGAGTGTCTTCCTGTTCTACTCTTGGACTTACGATGATATTATTTTAAAGATACCTACCATCTTTAATTCTTAATTTTTTCATTTGGAAATAAAGATATTATGTGAGTTGTGAGTGACTGTCTACTGAAACATCTTGATGTTTTTATCTCTAGAAATTAAATCAACGCAAAGGCCTATATAAAAGCATCAGGCATTTGTCAATGATTTCACAATGCTTGCCAAAGAGGATCTTTGAATTCCCAGCGCAGAGCTCGGTGGATGAGCCTGTCACTCTATTGCCATAGCAGAGGCAGTGCACTGTGAAGAACAGGGGCATGTGTCTATCTTTGATAAAGCTAAGGCACTTGCCAGAATCTTTTGTTCTGTGGCAGGCTCTCAAAAACACTGCAACAGCACTGTCTATATGCCCAAGTTATCCATGCATTATTTAACGTAGTGTTTTTCAGATGAAACTCATTTATCCCCAGTAAAGTTGAACATTCAGAACCAACCAATAGAGTTTTGACACACCCACTAGGTACTCAGTACTGGTCTTGGCAGAGTAAATGGTCGAGGAGACATAAACTAAGATACAATGTGAGACTTGATGTTAGTAACGTATTTAAAATCTAAACAGGTACATGTGAAATAGCAAAAAACAACCATGTTTTCAGCTGTTTATTTCAACCATATGTGGGTTGCATGTTAGTGCAGAGAGAGAAAGAAAGAGAGATAATTACCCTTGTTTCCTGCGTGACTATTTGAATTGAAATTCTCATCCATAAATTACATACAGAAAGAGAGCTTGGACAATGCAATGGTGACAAGCAGGCTTTGGAGTAAGATAGGTCTAGGTTTGATGTGATTTCTGAAACTTATTAGCTCTTTGGCATTAGGTGCCTTACTTAACCTCTCTAAGCTTCATCTGGAAGCTTGATTAAATCTGATGATGTATATGAAACACATCAGCTTCAAGTGCCTCTGTCAAGTGATGAAGACCTCCTTTAGATTTGCAGATACGTTGAAGTGAGTTTATTTAGCACGGTGGAGAAGTGCCCTTATTTTGAGAGTAGCCCAAAGAATTACCATGCAGTATTTCTTTTATTCTGTTAAACCAGCTGAAGGGGAAAAAAAATGAAACAATTACGATCTACAGGTAGTGAGTTCTGAGAGTGGAGAACCAAACATCCCTAGGTATTACAGCCAGATGTGATGGTTTTTACTTGTAGACAGGGACAGGCTGGATGCCTTTTAGCTCATACTGACACAAACCTACCCCCAAATATGGTAATACTGATGTTCCATACCAGCTCTTATCTTTAGATGATTATTAGAACACGATGTAACAGGCAATTTCCTTTACACCTGTCACATGCTGAGCCCTCTGTAAACATAAGCAATTTTGTGTCAATTTATTGCCATTAAGCCATTCCAAGTGGCTTTGAAGGAGGACACGTGAAGAGCCCATGTTCCAGCCCAACACAGCACCTTTGCAGAAGTCACAGATGCTTGGTTTTAGAAGCTAGACACCAAACAACAAGGTTATTCTAATTTATATTCCTTGGGTGCAATATAGCTTGATGAATTTTATTTTCCATTTCATAGCTCAGCTCATCTATTCCTTTGCATAGCCCATTCCATTTTGATAATTCTTTGGGGTAGCTTCTGTGGTTGCTTAAGCCATCTGTTAGCCCTGTGGGTATCCGCTCCCTAGGCCCCACCACCAGACCCCAGCTGAGGAAATGAGGCTCTGATATGGAAGAAGTTCAGACATGGGGAGTCTTTTAAGTAGTGATAGGACGTAAGAAAAGACAGAGGTGGAGAGAGGGACAAAGACTGCACATGAAGCAGGCAGAATTTGACCTGAGAACTAGAAATATTGAAAAGGGCACTCTGACATCTTTTATGCCTATAAAAGGCAGAAATGCAGGAAAGTATGGTGTGTGTGGAGGCTAGCAAGTTTTTTTTGTTTTTTCGTTTTGTTTTGTTTTTGTTTTTGTTTTTGTTTTACTGTATGGAGGGAAACAATTGGAGTTAGGTTTTGGGACCAGAGTATGGCAAATTTTATGTTAAGAATTGAATTGTGTGCCGGCTCAAGAAAAAATTATATGTTGAAGTTCTAAATTCTAGTACCTCAGAATGTGACCTTATTTGCAAATAGGGTCATTCTAGATGTAATTAGTTAAGATGTCATTAGTTAAGGCCCGCCCTACTCCAGTATGACTGGAGTCCTTATAAAAAGGGGAAATTTGGATACAGACACACAGGGAGAACACCATTGAACATGAAGACAGGGGCCGGCCTGGTGGCACAGGGGTTTAGTTCGCACGTTCAGCTTCTCGGTGGCCTGGGGTTCGCCGGTTCGGATCCCGGGTGCAGACATGGGACTGCTTGGCCCACCATACTGTGACAGGCATCCCTCATATAAAGTAGAGGAAGATGGGCACTGATATTAGCTCAGGGCCAGTCTTCCTCAGCAAAAAGAGGAGTATTGACAGCAGATATTAGCTCAGGGCTAATCTTCCTCAAAAAAAACAAAACATTAAGGCAGAGATCAGGGTGATGCATCTACAAGTCAAGAAATGCCAATGATTGCCAGCAAGACACAAAGCTAGGAAAAAGGCATGCATTAGATCTTGCCCTCACAGCCCTCAGAAAGAATCAACACTGCCAACCTTCGTCTCAGACTTCTATCTTCCAGATATTTATTTGTGAGATATATTATTGTGAGACAATAAATTTCTATAGTTTAAGCCATTCTCAGTTTGCTGTACTTTCTTATGGCAGCTTGAGCAAACTGATGTATTCTGAATGTTGGACTAAAGAGTGTTTGTCCTTTATTTTATAGGCAAAAGGAAAATGTCAGGTAAGAGATCTGATCTGACCAATTAATTTGGCCACTGCATGTTAAATTGACTAAATGTGAGGTATAGAAACTAGAGACAAGGAGTCCAGTAAGGAGTCCACAGCACAATTGCAAGCAGAACACCTGGCACCTAGTAGGTGATCAATAAGTAATCTTATCTTACATTTGCTAGAACTTAATATGTGGCATATTGCATGGACCACCTCTTTGAATTCTTGCAAACATCCCATAAGGGAGGTAGCATCAACATCTCCCTTTTACAATAAGCAAACTGATGCTCAAAAGGAGTGAGTGGTGGATCCAAAAATTAAATCCAGATCTGTCTATTTCCAGAACCCAAGTTCTTTACCACTATCATATATGGTCCTATAATAAATTTATGTTTAATAACCGAACAAATGTGTGTATATGCTTGTGTTTGTGTGTATCTGCGTAAGTATGACAGAGAAATAAAGCCAAGGAAGGTAACTGCTATAATATAGATTCATTCCTTTAAGTTATCGAAGTGGATGATTTACAAGGAAATTAATTAGTAAAAGGAATATCAATGTGTAGAAAATTCATAAGTATTTTAATTATTAGAAATAATATACAATTTATTCTGCTAAAAGGAAACTAAATCAAGAAGCAGATCGTAGCTATGGGCATTAGGAGATTTGAGTATTTGACCAATTAAATCAAATAAAAAATTGAGCACATTTAACCTTCAATGACTACTGCTTTTGAAAACTTTACTATGTCGCATGTCATTTGACCCTCACGACTCTACATTCCAATTCACCCTCATTTGTATTTACAATACAAGTACAGCTGGGTTTCAGTAGACATATTTTTTATCTTTTTACATAGGTCACCTTTCTTTTCTTACCTAATCCTTTACCGCCAGATGTACTGAATAAAATAAAATACCTTCATTTAGTTATGTCTTTTCTCAGTTTACCTTCAATGTTTACTTGATTACTGAAGATCTTTGAGGGCGAATAAGAACTCTCTGGACTGGAAATTCAGAGAGAAATGTCACCAAAAAAAGTAAAACAAAGAAAAAAGTAATATATACATAAAAGGCTGGTAAAGAAGTCACAAACCATGGGTCAGGATGCAGGAAGAGCAATAACGTGAGATAAAATAACGATTTTACATCCCAGGACACTTTTGGGGCTTGTCTCAGAGACATTCTTAGCCAGTTGTACAATAGCTCCTGAGAACAATAGTGTTCCACCCAATTAAGGATTGGTTCAGCATTGATGTCTGGCACAGATAGGCAAGTCTGATTGTAACTGAAGGGTCTCAAGTTGCTTTTTAATCATACCAGTATCAATTTTCCACATATATGTGTGTATATATAAAATAGTGCTTTGATTTATCGAAACAAACACATCAAATATGTTAAATTATAACATAATGCCTTGTGCTATCTACAGAGATGGCACCGTGTATATGTTTCTCTATTATGAAATAACATGGTATACAGTCTTCAGAGGAGAAGGCTCACAAAGAAAATTCATTATCAGGAAATACCAGCTGGTTTAATAGAGCCCCTCCAAGTTCATGTTACACATTCCAGTGCCTATTATTAATGCAGGCACAGAATGGACAATCAGTGTTGGTTGAACGCATGAACATTTGCAAAATAAAGGAATTTCTTTTCCCGTTGTGGAAACCTAGCAGTATTTTTTCCCCAAATTTCTTATTTTAATTGCACAATTATCACACTTCCTAACTCAAAGAACAGCCCCCTCTTGCCTCCAAATACTCAGTTGTGCTAGAATTCTGAGAAAGAAAGAAATTTATCCCCCTAATTCATGTGTGGAAAGATTCGTGCTGCCGTGGCTGTTGGCTGATAGAAATTCCTAAGCAGCTTTCAAGACCCCTAGGAAGCTGTTGTAACAGAGGGTGGAGTGGCAGCTGTCCCCGAGGCCACTCAAGCTGCTTCTGAACTCATCCCTTACAGCACTCTCACTGGGTACTCGTTGTCTTTATGCAGCATCCTTTACATTACAGAAGATGCACCTTGCCATGTTCTCCTCCCTAACTCTTCTGAAGGTAATGCAAAGAGCACTTCTCTCTGATACTCATGCAAAACTTCCCTTATCACTGAACACGACAAAGTCACAGGCAGTCGGATGATAGTCATCTTTTTATGAAAATACATTAGCCCATGGTTTGATAATTATAGGATAGGTGTTATTCTCACTCATTCTATTCACAGTCAGTTTTACATCTCTAAATACTGATCTTTGCAAAATACGGCTCAACGAAACAGCTGACATGTTATGACTTATACCGCTTGACTATAACAATTTGTTAAATCATTTATTCAGGACCATTTGAAGATCATTAAATCACTTAGTTTTGGGACTTTCCCCTACTCAACCTTGATGGAACAAACTAAAAGGTATACATATGCCTCATTTAATATAATATTTGTAGTAAAATTTAAAAATATTTTTAATTTGCCCTTTGAAAATATTTGGCCATATATTTCTTGTTTAGTTTATGATTGACTATAATTTTTCAGAAAATGTGTATATTTTAGGATTTTGGCAAAGGGAGGAAATTCAATGTAAATATTGTTTTCAAAAGAAACAGTTTTTTGTGAATACTGAATTAAACAATGAATGAATGTGGCCTAGTTACAGATCATAGATATGTTATTAGATATTTATTAAATTATACTTGATATATTTTGCAGGGTTTTTTTGTATTTTGGAGCCAATAAACTTCTCCCATTTGCAAAACTTCTTTAGGCCTTGAGACACTTACATGCCCTAAGCATTGCATATGACATGTCTACCCTAGAATATGTCTGTGGTAGCGACTTCAAGATGTTCGATTAATATCCATTTTCCTGCCCAGCTAAAAACTACATTTCCCAAAGTGCCTTGCTGTGGTCGTGTGACTAGGTCATGGTTCTTAGGTTTTGAGTGAAAGGGAAGTGCACAGTTTGGGGTCATGCCTTAAAGTCAAGAAACTTGACCCTCCCCCCGCCTTCCCAGTGGCTAACATGCAGATACAGCAGCAGGAGATGGAGCAGAGATGGATCTTACGTCACAGGAGGGAAATTACACTAAGATAGATGAACAAAACACAAAAACATGAAGGAGTCTGGATCCAAAACATGGTGGAGATGCCATATCAACCCTGGACTGTCTATACTTGGACTGTCACAGGCAGAGTAAGCCAGGGCAAGCACCTTTCACCTTATTTAAATGAAGGTATTTTGTCCTTTTTACAAAAACTTGAACTAGTATCGTAAGATTTTTGGAAGATGTAGAACTAATTAGAGCTTGCTCCAGCTCTCAAAAAGCTTGTCTAGTAGAGAAGAGATATAGATATAGATAGATAGATAGAGATATTTGAACACAGATAGCAAGATGATTTTATTTATATTATCTTTTTTTAATCGAACAAATCTGAACACATACATATAACACAGTACAAATGTGTTTACAAGATCAATGACCAGCCTCTACAGTGAAGACCTTTAAAAACTATTATCTTTATACATTCTATGACTTCACATAAGCATCAGCAGGATATATCTTAGAAACATTGTTTATTATTGTCTCACATTTAATTCTATTTTTTGTGAACCTCAGACTTTGCTCACTGATGGGAACTTTTGGTCAACCCTTCCTACGTTCGGCTCCTCAACCTTTCTGTTTTCCCAGTAGATGCAACATGGCCCTGCTTGTCTTATAAGTGGGCTCCTTAATGCATAAATGCATTTACAAATGAGTTCCCGGAACATGCTAATGATATTTTGTTCTGGATCATTTCCAAAATGGTCGCAAGCAAACAAGCTCATTTGAGAGAGAGAGCAAGAGTGAGAGAGAGAGAGAAAGAGAGAGAGTATAGAGGCAGGCAATTATTCAATGGCTGTTAACTAAAAACATTTGCACATAAACGTGATTACTTGGGAAATAGCACTGGAGTCTGATTGACGGGCATTGGAAATTGAAAATGGGCTCCCTTGAAGTTCAAAAGCTTTACTACAAATCACAAGATTCATTAATTACTCTACATAGGATCTTGGGAGTTGCCTGTTTGTAAAATCTGCTGCCTTTATATTCTTGAAGCTAAACTAGAGAGGGGCAGAGTCCCAGCAAGGAATTAAAACACAGAATCTTGTTAATTAAACCAATACGTCAACTGAAACTCTGAAAGAATGGCAAAAGTGTACCGGTCGTTCATGTGGTTTGATTCTTCCATCGCGGTGGCATATGGGGAGCATGTAACTGGGATGTGTTTAATCCAAGTGGATTAAAATGCTATTCTGGGATGTGAAATAACTTTTGAAAAATATGGAGCCATTGTATTTTTTTATCACTGTTTTCAAGAGATAGAATTGATATGCATCACATGGTCTAAAATGTGTTTTTGTTTTATTTGCTGCGTTTTCTGACTTGTGCCTGTATTTACCTTTGTTTTTGGTTTTAGACAAATGAATAAATCGCTTTTTACTTAATAAATAACTTTGATGCTGTTAAAATAATGGCTGAGCAAATAATATCCCCTCATTAAACTGAAGAAGACAATCTAAATAACTTGTACAGATTTCAATCACTTATGCCGTGGACATTTCTAGTTTTTGTCAGTCTTTGAAAAGGCTGCATGCTATTCATATTCTAAGATACTGATGCGGGAATTAATAAGGTCTTAAACATTGTAAAACATTTTTTTCTAGTCGTGGAGAATTTAATAGAAAGGATTATTTCGAGACAGTCTCACATGGTAAATAAACCTTGAACTATTGCAGTCTATATCTAAGATAAGCAAAAATAAGGCAGAGAGAGGGAGAAGATGAGTGAGCAGATCTAAAGAAAGCAGAGAATTGCAGGAGTCAGAAAACCCGGAGTTTATCAGTTTACACTGACACATTTCCTTGGCAAAGGCTGCTGACTGTAGGCAAAGTCACATGGCCAGGAGGCTGGTGTGTGTCTGCTTAAGAGCCTGTGAAGCTCTTTGCCTCCAGACTAGCATGTGCACCATGTGACGCTGGGGTTGCCATGGTAAGTACATAGTGTGTGACTGAGTTATTTTTTTCTGATATGCTGCTCTAGCATAGATGCACCAGAATTCAAATTAATGCTGTAAGAAAATCATCGGAGGAGGAAGCTTTATGGGGCTTGGGTTAAATATTCAGCATTTATGCTAGATTCTGTAAGCAAATGTGCTACGTCCACTTATTACTTTTTCTCAAATGTAGAGTTTATCTGGGTTACTAGTATGTAATTTAAAAACATACAAAGCACAGTTTCATTGTTTCTTCATTTGTTATGTTGAGGCTTACATCACAGAGGAGTTTTTAGCTAGCTGAAGATGTTTGATTTCAAAAGAGAACGATCCTTTCTGTTGCTGTTCCTCAAAATAGCACAGACACTGCAAGAAATTCCAGGTGTGTTGGACTTGGTGAAAATCTGAAGACATCACCATGGATTTGACATCAAAGCTGCCCTGAGAACTGGAGCATGGGTTTGGAGACGTCCTGGCTTTCCGAGTGCTCAGAAGGTCCACTCAGCTCTCTGCAGAATCACTACGTGAAAGGCAAGTCCAGCACTCCCATTATTAGTTTGGAATCCTGCTGGAGCTGCCCCTGCGACCTGCCAGATCTACTTGGCTCAAGCAGAAGCAATTACTTGAGGCCTAAATCCTACCCCCTAAATAATGCATTCTTGCCTACTCTTCTTGTTCTCTTCTCTTTCTCAGAGCTGTTCTTTGCAGTCAGATGCACCTGAGCTCTACCTCCACTCTGCCATTCACTACGTGATCTCAGTAAATTTCGTAAAGTCTTTAAGGCTCAGCTTTTTCACCTGTGAAAGGGAGCAAATGGTAGAATCTACCATATGGGAATGGGAACATAGTGGGTAAAACGTGTATAGGGTCTGGCATGAAATAAGCTCTAAATCAATGTTAGCTTTTTATGACTCCTTACATCTTTCTTTCTTACATTATGCACATTCTTGAAAAATAACTATCCTATGGTTCCAGCCCTGTGACATAGCAGTTAAGTTCACACACTCTGCTTTGGTGGCCCGGAGTTCATGGGTTCAGATCCTGGGCACAGACCTAGCACTGCTCGTCAAGCCGTGCTGTGGCAGGCATCCCACATAAAATAGAGGAAGATAGGCACGGATGTTAGCTCAGAGCCAATCTTCCTCAGCAAAAAGAGGAGGATTGGGGGCAGATGTTAGCTCAGGGCTTATCTTCCTCAAAAAAGAAAAAAAAAAATAGCTATTACAGAACTTCAAAAATTCCCCCAAAGTGCTCTGAAGTTTTATTTGCATCTGAATCAATAATCCAACTAGAGAACTCAAAGGGAATACAATTCTAAAGCTCAATTTCCTTCTGCTATCCCAAATAACTTGTTTGGGGAGGGCAGAATACTAGTGAAATTCCCTTCAGAAGAATTGGTCTGGATGTTGACAATTAGGTCAACAGAATCAATGGATGGACCAGCAGGGTTTGGAAAACCATCGCCTGCAGGTCAAATTTGTCCCTCCACCTGTTTTTGTAAATAAAGTTTTATTGGAACACTCTCATGCTCATTGGTTTAGGTACTATCAAGGGTGTTTTCACACTATAACAGCAGGGTTGAGTGCAGAGCCTAAAATAACCACTATCTGAAAATGTTTGCTGACCCACGAACTAGAGGGTACTGGTAGAGGGAGAAGGTTCTGAAAAAGCAGAGCTGCCAAATGGTGTTCAAAATTCCATTTTTGGGGCCGGCCCGGTGCTGCAGTGGTTAAGTTCGCATGTTCTGCTTCTCGGCAGCCTGGGGTTCGCTTGTTCGGATCCCGGTGGGGACATGGCACCGCTTGGCATGCCATGCTGTGGTAGGCGACCCATGTATAAAGTAGAGGAAGATGGGCACGGATGTTAGCTCAGGGCCAGGCTTCATCAGCAAAAAGAGTAGGACTGGCAGTAGTTATCTCAGGGCTAATCTTCCTCAAAAAAAACAAAAAACAAAAAACCCCTCCATTTTTCAGTCATTTTTCCAAGCTTCATCTTGATACCTATATTGAGAAGGAACACAATCTAACAGTGGAGAGGAATAGTCAACTGCTGCTGGGACAAAAGTGAAGACTTTAAACTATAAATGATCATGACCTTTATTCTTTTCCTTACTTCCCAAGGAAGAAGAATGCCAAGTTGCTAAGCCAGCCCAGGGAGCTGCTTTTTGTGCAGAGTTCAGGTACTGCACAGAAAATGAAGGAGAAAAACCATCCTCTCCTGCTTCCCCATCAGACCCCCAAATCCAGAGAGGTTACCTTAATCTACACAATAAAGAGCTTAGCCAGAGAGAGGAGGGGAAGGGGAGAGCGTGGGGACTGTCAGTAGTTTATAGATGGGAAGGAGAGTCGTTGTGTTGGGTTTTCTGAATGAAATGACCCTTTGGCTGTTCTTTGAGAGACTCCAGCAAAGATTTGTATCACTTTATAAATATTCCAACTTGTTGAACTCTCATTTGTTTGAATGGGATTCTGCCAGGGTCTGGCCACTATTTGACTCAGTTTTAATTTTACATATGGAGATCGTTACAGAAGATGCACTCAATGCTAGAATAGAATTATAGAAACTGCTGTGAGAGCAAATAAGAGAGAACAACCAGTAACGTCTGTGAAGACCAGTGAAGGTTTCAGAGAGATCCTGCTTGAGCTGAGTCCTGAAGGAATCAGAGGACCTGTTCAAGACTCAGGGTCGCGAATGGTGCAAAGACGCACAAGCAAGAGCAGACCTGAAACACACCTCCTCTACGGCTGGAGATAGTGGCCCCTCTAGCAATATTGCTATTCCATTAGCCTTCACTACATTTTAGCAAGGTGGGCATTATGATTGAGATTTTCATGGATGTGGAAACTGAGATACGTTGAGGATAAATAAGTTTAACTAAAATTGCAGTTTGATGGAGTGCCGTTATTTGTATTTCACTTAAGTATTGTATAAAAAATGACCCATTTGTTGACAATTTCCTAAGTGTGAAATACTGAATGGTAATTATCTGGGCACACTGAAAATTTGGCCAATCTGGTTATTCCTTAACATTTGTCCATCTATTTGGAGTTTTGTGGAGAGAATCTTAGGATGAGAGGCAATTTTTCTGTTCAGAGATCTTTAGCAGGTTTTTAAACTTTCCATTTCTCTTATCCAAAGATTCCACGTTTTACTGCCCAACTGTTTCTGTGTCCAATAAAAATCTAAACTAAATGAGATAATTTGGGTCTGTTGCACCAGGAAACCAATCTTGCTTCTCTTTCTAAATTTAGCGACAAGTTGCTTTATGACTTCAGGGAACCCACTTTCCTGCTGGCTGACATTACATATTAATCTAAATCTGAGAAAAATTGTAAAGTAGGGAGTTTGTTACCAGCTCATTGCCCACTTCTTTCAATTTGCAATCTCTTTGCCACTTATGTGTCCCCTTAAAAGAACAGTGCTCTCTAACTGTTTATCAGAAAGGGATGTAACAAGTCCTTCAAAGTAAGGCAAAATTGACTAATACTAATATGTTGTCTCTTCATTTGCATTATAAAGAGTATGCAAGCCAAAAGAATAATTTTATAATTTTGGGATTTATGGCATCAGTTATATCAAAGGAGATACTTTCACAGAGTGAGCGTTGTTAGCATTCTTTCAAATTACATCATATTACTAAGTTCCTATTAATTCATAAATAGTCTCACAATATCAATCAATCACTCAATAAATTATTCAAATATACTTATTGAGTGCCTACTGTTCTAGATGCTGAGGATAGGGTAGTGGGCCATGCAAAGCGCCTGTCCTCATGGCGTGTGTATTTCAGTGGACAAGAGTTAACACTCGCTTAGTGCTTACTGTGAGTTCTGTTTTAAGCCCTCAATATGCCAAATGTCATTGATTTCCTATGACATCCTAAACTGTAGGTACTATTGTTATCACCATTACTTTGTCATGGAGAAAACAGCAGCCCAGAGAGTTTGAGTAATTTGTCCATGATCACACAGCCAGAGGAATTAAGGACAAAATTTGACCTGGAAGGAAGTCTGATGGTATAGATGACACTTTTAACTGCTATGCTATCTTCCAGTTTCAGATGAAAATACTACATAAGTAGAAAAAAGTAAACAAGAGATAAATATAACATGTAACTAATTTTCCAGAGAACATTACAACTTTCTTTTGATTTCAATTATTAAAAATTTATTCCTGACAAATTACCTGTTTATTTTTTCTTCATCTGGATATTTCCCAATGTAATGAATTTAAACTTGAGTTTATGTGTCAATATTCTTCTCTCTCTCCCTCTCTCTCACACTCACAAACATACACTTACACACATACACTAATAATTCCAGTTTCTCCTAATTCAGTCATCAAACAGAAAATTAGACATTTATATATAACAAGTATATTGAATTAGCTCAATTTCGTTATTAAACAAAGATTTGCCTATGAAATTATCTTCATTAAATTGTCTGCTAAAATCTATTATAATATAACTCTGACTGGTTGTATAAAATCTAAAAATAAAACAAATCTAAAAATCAAAACATTTATTTCTGCTTGGATTATTCTCTACACAACAGGTAGGTTCCATCCCACTGGAGGGAACAAGATGTGAATTCTTAAATGTATTAGATAGACTTCTTTTTAAAAGTCCGTTTTCAAACAGAAACTTGACTATAGAAAGCCCTCTTTAATTTTCCCCTTCACATTGTTTCCCATTCCAAGCGTGTGTCAAGAATTTAATTGCAGCATGAAATTAACTAGTTATAAAATATTGTACTTGTGCCCTTGCCTTCTAAAGCAGAATGCACTAAATAATTTGCTTAATGGCCTCTAACATGAGACTTCAATTTAATAACCAAAGTGCCCTTACTTGTTGGATAAATTCCTGGTGAGAAATGCTCTATGGGCAATCCATCAAAATATCAATGGATCAAACACACACGCACACACACACACTCACACACACATTCACACACACACGGACTAAAACAAAAATAGAAATTCTGATACGCCAAGCTGACTAGTTTGAAATAATAAACTGTCTGGCAGATGACGGAACCTTTGCATGAGTGCACGTGCTCCCTTATCCTGTAGCTGTTAGAGCTCTGCCTCACCGACTCCATAGTGGGAGAGGATGGCCCTCCATAGACATGAACTTGCCAGGCACCTGATATGTTTCTGTCTCCCTTTTATGCAAGTTCTCTCCCTTAAAAACATTGATTTCTATCGAAGTTGTCAAAAGTTAGGCCTCTAGAAAAGCAATGTTCCCGTAGCAAGTAAGTGCATACAACTTTTAGTATGACGGAAATAGCTTCAAATTAATTTTGGCTTACTTTGCAAAACTGCAAGGATTCTTTTCACGATTAACCCCAGCAAGCATTTTGCAAACTTACATATAAATTCAGAGACTAAAGAAGAAGGGAACAAAGTCTGGCGTTTTAGTGACTAGGCTAAAATTTCCTTGACCTCTACTTTTCCTTTTCACTTTTCTCCTTACTTTATATCATTTTATATTTTTTATATTTTATATTTATATATAAATATATATTTTTATATATTATATTATATATATAAATTAAATATATATTATATTTATGTATAAAATATATATTTATATTTTATATTTTTATACTTATTTTTATATTCCTTCTATGGCCTCAATAAAGTAATAGTAGAGTGTAACGCTAGGCGTCAAAAGACATTGTTCAAAATTTTAAAAATTTCTATCCTAATTTACAAGCCACATACAATGGAAGATTCTTCCCACAGTATATATGAGTATGGGCTGTATTATTTATGTGGTTATTTATTTTACCCAGAGACGATAATTAGGGTTTGAATAATACAAATTGAGGCTGGAGAACATTTAGAGAAGGTGTGCAAAGAGGACGTTTGATTTATTTGAAGTACTTACACCTGAGGAGAAAAGTAATATGATGAAAACTTGAATTAATTCGTTGTCCCACTATCATTTTTAAGACAAAATAACGTTTTCTTAGTTCATCTTTAAATCTATTTTAATGAACTTAAAAGAAGTGAAACTCCCTTTTTCTCCAAAATTCAGGCAGGAATGTAAACAAGAATTAAATAAGATGTTTTCTTTGAGATTTATCAGGTCTGATCTTAAATGAATGACATTGCATTTCATCAAGGATCTTAGTGACTGCATTGTCCACATGAAGAATAAAATGTTTCCCAATCTTTATCTTAGAAAATTTTGTAAAAATATCACTCATTTCCACCATTGATAATATCTTCATGATTCATGTAGTAAAAGGATGAAGTTTTTATTAACAAAATTGACTGCTCCAGAAGTTAAAAGTAGTGAATGTTTAGGGGCTGACCCCGTGGCCGAGTGGTTAAGTTCGTGCGCTCCTCTGCAGGCAGCCCAGTGTTTCGTTGGTTCGAATCCTGGGCGTGGACATGGCACTGCTCATCAAACCATGTTGAGGCAGCGTCCCATATGCCACAACTAGAAGGATCCACAACGAAGAATATACAACTATGTATCGGGGGGCTTTGGGGAGAAAAAGGAAAAAAAAAAAAAAGTAGTGAATGTTTCTACTGCACGCTATTTCTTGTCTGCCGCAGTATGTTGCATCCTTATCAGGAACTAACAAGACCTGTTGGCTGGCACATGCAGATAGTTTTATGTCAACAGGTTGATCATTCTGAGCCTGTTCATTAAAACGAGGTTTTACCTGTGTGACTCAGATAATATAACACACATGCGTTACTAAAGCACGTCATTATAAAACAAACACGCATACTTTCGTCTAGGAGAAGATCAGGCCACGATAGGAGGGATTTGTCCCTTCCTCCACATGTTCACCGAGGTCATTTCATTTTGTTGCCACGTTGTCGTTCCTGCAATAGTTCATATATGCCATCAAGCCTGCACTGAGCTCCTCATTCAACTCTGGGGTGACAGGGGTCATCCTGCTTTCATGTTAACTAAATCACAGTCTGTCTCAAACCAAGATTGCCAACTGTGTTAAATTAAAGATAGAGGTTCTTTGCTGAAGGCAACTTACACAGGGAACTGTGTTGACACCCTTAAGCCGACTTCTTTTTAGAATTCTAAGTCACATTGAAAGGGAAAGGCTGGGCAGATAGGGTCACTGCATTAATGACAAATCCACAAGCGCATTCCTTCCTAAAACCCAATCCCACCCTAATCTTTCATTCCTCCCCTTTAATGCAATCACATAACAGCACAGGCTTAGTGTTTCCACCTCATTTCAAAATGCTCGCTTCCACGCACGATATCTCCTTGGAGACTTTTAATCTTGTAAGAAGTGATAGAATACTTTCCCTTCCACCATAGGTTCAAAAGCACTTGCTTTTATTTTCAGGTCATATGTGAAACCGATGGACTTCTTAGAAAAATTATGTGGTGTTGATTCAAACCAAAGAGTTTCACAAGAGCATATTATATTGGGTCTTTAAAAAGTGTCTGTTTATAATAATGAATGCTTCTGACAGCTAGCCATAGGGAAGGATATTAGTCATGGTATCCATCATTAGATAGACTTGTTCATGGGTAGAAACCGGACTAAGATGCCATAATTAAAATATTCATGGAAGTATTTAGTTACTCTGCGTCCTGTTCTCTTTTATCCTCCGTGTCTCATGCCTGCTTTCCCATGATGGATCTCTCTACACTATAGTAATGCTCTCATCTGACTGTGCGAGGTCTGTATTGACTACACTTTTCCTGTTGTATTTTTAGCTGACACTTTTGGCAATGGTGTTTAGTTGCATTACTTCCTGCCGGTTTATTTTTGGTAGACAGTTTCCCAGCGCCCTTGTCTATCGCTTCTCTCTCCAGTGATCTATCCTTTTCTGCTGGTTGTTGGTGGTGCTGTTCATTCAGACAGACATCAGCCTTCGCCTTTACCTGTTTAGACCCATCTAACCCTGTGAAAAAATTTCTTCATGAGTCAGGAGAAATTCAGCATGGCGTGTGTTGTTGGTATTGTGATTTGAGTGGCAGCCGACCAACACTTAGGGAACAATTTATCTACCTGAATTGGACTAGACATCACTAATGCACATAGCAGATTGATTGTACAGCTTTAGTGGATGTATTCTTTATTAATGAGATTCAGTATGATTTGCTAAAAAGGCTTTTACTGGGCAGTCATTTTCTGTCCCCTTCCCCCATGTCTCTTTATCCTATGTAATCTGTTGAACCATGTACTAGGTTTTGAAAATGTGTTTCTCTCCTCTCTTTTTATTTGAAATATCTAGGCTTTTTAAATAATTGTGCACAAATGGAACAGAGAAAACACACGCAAACCAGATTGGAATCGAAATGTATTATAAAACACAGAAACGAAGAAAAAGAAGTAAAATCCTAAGATGTTACCAAGAAGAAATAAAAGTAAAATTATAGGAAAAAAGGAAAGAATCTAAGAACAAAGTTGACATTTGAAAGGACTAATTTCTAGAAATGAATGTGTCTATACTAACAGGGGTTATAAAGCACATGGGATTTCTTTCTAAATAAGATATGTTATTTGTATTGATCTGCTGAGAGTTGGGAGTTGCTGAGGTTTCAGGGCTTCAAACAAACTCAGTAAAAATCCAGAGAAAAGTCACAAACTACCCACCTCTTAACCATTTGTTTCATTATCCAGAGGCCACTAGGCAGAAGAGAATAACTTACATTAATTACAATGAGTATTTTCTAAAACATTTTAAAGGTGACATAAGGGTAAATTATTTCTGACTCTAGTCTTACCCTGATCAAACATTTCCTACTATATAATTTCATAGCTGGTGTGGGAGGAGGGTAAAAAAATGAAATCATCCCTTTTCTCCTGAGAGAAGAGTTCATATATACTCTGATCATTTTAAAGATATTTTCCCATTATCTTTTTAAAAGATTTTTCCATTACTATTCAATTTTTGGTAAATCACAAAATGTCGTCTCTCCCCAAAATAAAATAAAATACCAGCTGCTGAAAGAATAATGTTTCCTTAAAAATGATCTATAAAATAACTTGCTTGACAAGTGATTTCTAGTCCTGTTGCATCACTCATCGCCAAAACAGATACTATTTCAGTTGTGTATTACAACAGGCATCTGAGCAATTTTTTAAATTACATGTGACAATCAAACAAGCATCCTAGGAGGTTAAGAATCCCTCTGGGAAAATTCCTAAAGGTTCAGGTTTCTTTACGCAATTCTGGTTCCCTTTGAAAAAGAGCTGGATAGGTCAGAGTTAGAATTACTGCTTCAACTGGTATGAAAGAAGGAAGAGCTCTTTCCTATGCAAAAGGCAGTTAGAGGCTATCATTGGGCCGGCCTCTCCCAAAATACTCAAACCAATATGAAGCTGAAACCATTGAGCAGCATTTGTACTGCAATATTGCAAATACAGTAATCTCCAGAAAAGAAAAGAAATCAAACAACAAAACATTTTTCCTTAAAAAAATCGTTTTAGTTGGTTTGCTCTTGTTGATATAAAGTAGTCATTTTATCGTCATGATTCATTATTTCTTTCTCTGTTTAGCTTTAGCCTAAATGTTATAGCAGTTTCACAGAAAATATGCATTTCCATGCAAAGAGTAAAAATTTAGCAGCTCATATGCCAAGAAGGAAAACTTTCAAAGTAGTTCCCTGAAAATATCTGGAAATTCATTATTGAATTACATTTAAAATATCACATGCTATGCCAGCTTATTTACTATACCCTTGGGAAAACCAATGTCTGTGTACCGAGTAAGTGCAATGCAATCTGAGTTGACAAATGTTTCAAAACCTACTGTGCACAGGAGACAGTTTCTCTGCTCTTGGAAGCCAATTTAATAATAAAGACCCAAACTACCAATTATTGCATCCTTTTGAATCTATTCACTTGCCAAAATTCTTTCAGCCCTCATGTAATTTTAACTATTTTAGGAGAAAGAACAAAACTATGTGTACACGGAGAAGATGAAACAAAATGGTAAAGTAGGAAATTCACATTTGGGGTCTGGGTACACATGCCATTTGCAAATGCTCAAAGCAAACAATCCTATTTCTTTCCCTGTGTTGGTTTCTACCCTGAACGGAGGTAAAAACTTTTTGGACATTGTGCCATTTTTCATTATTAATGTAACCATATTATGTGATGATGATGAAGGTAATACTGGAGTAAAAGCAAGCATAGTAATAATAATATTCAAAGTAATAGCAGATATCAATTCTAAGCAGCTACAATGTGTTGGCTCCACCACTAGTTGCTCCATGTGTATTGTATCTTTATTTCTCGTAACAATGCACCAAAAAAATCATTGCTAATTAACAAACGAGTAAACTTAACTTTAAGAGTTAAGGAGCTTTTTACAGGTCTCACTAAAGCTAGGAAATGAAAGAAATTCCACCTTTTATTTTTATCCAGGAAATAAGACTTCCCCACTACTCAGTTACCCTCCCACTATCCACACACACATTGTTACTCCAAATTTCCATCTTACAGTGGGGTAATAATCTACAGGTTTATTGAAATACTCAAGAACAGAAAAAGTGCCCAATATGCAACAATTAACAAACTAGTTATCAATATCTCCATCATTGCAAAAAGCCCAGAGGTAAACGTTATCAACGCTAAGGATTGAATCTACCCGTTGTCAGAGCATTTTTTCTTTTCAAGAATGTCAAGTATTCTGCAGTCCTACATCTGCCTTTTATCTTGCTTCTTACATTTTAGGACTAAGACTATTATCTCTGCCCTAAACTAGAAGGCACATGAGAGTGTGGATCATGTAGCTCTTAGAATCAAGATCACTAACTCCACTAACTCTGTACAAAGGCAGAGACCTGCAGGCAATTGTTCATCCGCTTGGGTTAATCTCCATGCTTGCTCTCCTCTGGACAAACTTTTTTTTTTTTGAGGAAGATTAACCCTGAGCTAAATACTGCCAATCCTCCTATTTTTGCTGAGGAAGACTGGCCCTGAGCTAACATCCATGCCCATCTTCCTCTGCTTTATAGGTGGGACGCCTACCACAGCATGGCTTTTGCCAAGCAGTGCCGTGTCCGCACTCGGGATCCGAACTGGTGACCCCCGGGCCGCCAAGAAGGGGAATGTGCGAACTTAACCGCTGCGCCACTAGGCCCGTCCCTGGACAAACGTTTTTTAAAACTCTTTCTTCAAACTTAAATGTGTTGGTGTATAAGTTTTATAAAAGTATTTCAAATTTCTGTAAAATTACTCAATCTCTTACCTATAAATTATCAAAGATGAAACGTGAAATTCTTACAAATAACAAATCATTCGAAGCCTACTAGACATCTCAAAATTAATAGATCCAAAGCCTTTCTCACCCAAACCCTTCTTCCGCGGCCTTCCCCAACCCAGTTAGTGGGAATGCTATGCTTTTATCTTGCTCTCACACCCCACATCCAATCTGTCACCAAATTCCGTCAACTCTGCTTTCAAAATGCATCTCGAATTCCATCACATTTCCCTGTCCATGAACTCTGGTTCGCGCCACCATCTTCCCTCCTCACGATTGCTTTTACAGCCTCCCAACTGAGGTTCCTGCTTCTGCTTTTGCTGCTCCATGTAGCAGCCAGAATGATCCTCATTTTCATTACAGAAGTCAGATGACGGCATTCTTCCTTTCAAAACACCACAACCGATGTCTCATCTCGTCTCAAGTGAGTGACAGGCAATGTCCTGACAGTGAGCTCCATGTCCTGATAAGATCTGACCTTACTAGTTCTGACCTGATCTTCTAACCCTGTCCACCTCACTTGCTCTGTTGCAGACACACTGATCTCCATGCAGTTTCTCCAACATAGCGGGGATGCTCCCACTATCACCTCTTCTCTATATGCTCCTTCTTCTTGGAAATCTGTTGCCCTGGAGATTTGCATGGCTTAGTCTCTCTCTTACTTCAGGTCTTTACTACAATTTGACAGCCTCAGTGAGCCTTTCCTTGACCAACCTATGTAAAATTGCACACCACTGACCCTCGGTGCCCCGATTCAGTTTTCTTCATAGAACTCATCACATTTTAACTTACTCTATACTTATCTGTTTGTTGTCTGTCTCCTCACCCTACCCCCACCAGATCGTAAATCCCATGAGGACAATCTCTTTACTATTTTGTTCATTGCTTTATCCCAAGCACCTAAAACAATAGCTGATATATAATAGACATTCAATAAATGCTTAATGGAAATCTTCACATAGAAACAAAATAGCTATGCAACACACACAAACATCAGTCTAATAGGAAATTAAGAAGTCTCCTTGGTAACGCTCTTCTCCGTTGCTGAACCCCCTCACTTCTTATTCAAACATCAGGATTTGCAGAATGGTATACTTAACCCCAGATCAAAGACTAAAATGCAATTTACTAATTAAAATAATGGATTTTAAATGTTGGCCTTTTTCTTTTTAAAGCATCTCCCTTAAATATTTTATTGGAAATGCTTTTCTTAAAAAAAAAAAAGACGTTTTTCCCTTGCTTCCTGGCAGGCTAGTTACATTTATATTCTAGCACGAACATGAATATTCTGCCATGTATCTCCAAATAAGAAATTTATTGAGAATAACTTTTAACTAGAGGCATGTGTTTTGAGCAGAGATTCACTTTTGGAGGGGACCTGATTTTCCTTCTCCTCAATTCATGATTAAAATTAATTTCAAGGTGACCCATAAATTTATAATGAAGACGTTTTCTTCTGGCTACCTCAAAGTTGGACAGAAGCCTTGGAGCTATTTTATTAACATGCTCAGTCTCCACTCTAGCAGTTTCATCTGTTACATTAGACACGTTCTCTAAGCCATATTGCATTTTTGGTAGTTAAAAAATCCCCTGATTCATAGCCTTGCTCCATAATAATTCCATTCCCTTATCTGGGTCTTTGAACATTTCACAACGGCCATGTTTAGTTAAAGATTGAGAATATCCTCCGATAGCCTGAAGAGTATAAGAAACCGCCTAGACTAAAAACTATTGCCCAATTAATCTGTAACCATTATAAATATTTAACACGACTTCTAAAAGAACGATTACCTTAAATTTTCCAACGGGATTCTTTTCAATTGTTCAGGATGCCACAGATTTGGCTGTTTGGAAGGTCTACCCTTCACTGAAATTTCCTCAGCATTAGAAGAGCTTAATTCTCATGCCGACTGACTGGCCCATATGGGGTTATGTTCTGAAAAGCCCCTCCTCTTGCCGACATCTGTCTATTTATTTCAGATATGGAACAGACACTGGCATTCGTAAAATATGAAGTCAGCGCTAAGTCCAGGATATAGTTAAAGTTGAAACAACCAAAAGTATAAATAGCTCTCAGAAAGGTATGTGAGAAGAAGGAAGCTTACCCTAAAATGAACCCTTAAAGAGTCCTCTTTATGTGGCCTCTAATCTGTCCTGGCAGGTGATTGAATGAAAAACATAAAATCGCCTCTATGTGGGTGCAATGTGAATGGTGAGTAGCTGAACGCTAAAGTATGTATTAATCATCTTAAGACTGTGGTAACCCTTACTGAAAACTGTAGGCCAGCGGGACAGACACCATTTTGACTTACAAAGTGAACTGGCACAACAGCCAAAATGGACAAATGTGATGTCCTTAGGCTAAGTGGGGAAAGTTAATATTAATGAGCATAAGTGGTGTCCTTAGATATATGCTCATTAATATTAACTCTCCCCACGAGCGCTGGAAAGAAAATAGAACACTTTTAATAAATCAATTCATTTAGGATCAGCCTTGTAAATTTGGCTTCTGGCTCAATAAAGAGCAGTCAGCGAGGGATGGACAAGGCGAATTATTGAATTCTCTCTTCTAATCGTAGGGTTCTATGAATAAAAATCTCCCTCTGCATTTGACATTGTAGCCAAGATTACCCCAACGTCTGGACATCTTGTTTAGCTTTGAAAAAAAGAAAATCTGGGTGCACAATTTTAACATAAAAACAAGCAAAGCAGCTTGTGGTCCTCTAAAATGATTAATAGAAAAGTGATTGGAATTAATCACAAACGCAAAAGGAAGCTGAAATTAGAGAGGGTTATTAAGATACTGTCTGCTGTTTAATCTCGCCCCTTATCAACACATTAACCTTGTTTTCTCTGCCTGAGCACCGAGTCCTACAGCAAAATTAGGTCAGAAATTCACATCAGATCAGATCAGCTGATTCATTCCAGCAAAACCCTGACAAGCTACAGATTTGCGTTTCATTCTAGATGGGAGTATGGCTGAGGGCTTTTGGGGTTTGTTTCCTATGCTCTAACCATAGAAGCGATAGCTGTTCATAGACTGTTTCTAAATATTCTAAGACGAGCTGTAGAGTATTTTTAAAAGTTGACACAGTTGTGTTTGTTTCTGAACCCTGGTTCATTTAACTGTCCTCACTTCACCTGAGCGATGGTACTTCGACATCTGTTTTGATATGCAAAGAGGATATTTCATTTTGCTACGTTTCCAGTTCAAATAAGCCCAATGAGACTATCTGTTTGTGACCGAAGTAGCTATTCCTGCTGTACTGAATGGATGTATCATTCACTAAAATGCACTTCAATAAATGCTATTTCCATGATGTCTTCTTCCACAAATCACGAGTATGATTCCAGAAGCCATAACTATCTAAAGAGGATTTATGTAAGTGTTAACATTTATCTAATAAGAGCTTTCTGTAACTATGTCTTTGGATAATCATTTAAAATATTAACCAATTTGAAACTTTGGTATTGTAATTATTTGTCTTTTAGGTAGCAATGTTTCAGTGAAGGAAAAGCAAATGCTTTATTTTTATTTTTACTTTCTTTTTCTCTCTGGTCTAAAGGATGGAGTTTAATGGTCCTTTGTTCCTCTTTAACTAACAGAAATATCAAAACCTTCAAATATAGTTTCCAAGTATATATACTAAAATACAATTGCATGCGTTTTTTAAAGGAGCTGTGAGTAATCTAATTCCATTTCTGACTGTCACTTTTAAAGAGGAAATATAACCTCATATAGATCCCTTGAGGGAATCCACTGGGAATAGAGACTTTCCTAATCAGCCTAAGTCGTCCTTTGTGTCAGAGCCACTTTGCTACAGTTAAGAGCTGTCTTCCAGACTTGCAATGTTTGGGAAAATTTCGCTAATGTAGCATTTGTTTCATTAGAAAAAAAAAAAATCCAACCTCTTCCTATAATAGAAAACATACTCAGAAAGACATGTACTGGGAACAAATTTTCTTGTTTCTTTTTGTTTAAGGGATATTTCTTATTCTGTTTTCGAAATACTGTGCTAACAGTAAAATTAGACAGTGCAGGGACCAGTTCCAGAATCCAGAAAGAAAAATTTACTGGAAGGGAAGTCTCAAACCTAAGTGTGCTTTTGGTATACCAGATGGTCTTTTAATTGTCCATCTTCGTTAGTGAATATCCTGACTTGATGTCCCAAACAAGGTGTTACCTGTATGTAGTGAACTTTCAAAACAGGCCGTATGGTTACGAGCACACGCAGGTGCTGCCTTACAGGTTGTTTGTGGCCGGACACTGTTCTCATTGGTAGTCGCCTTCTTAATGGCTGGTGCTTGCACTGCATTAATGATTCAACACACCTATCGTTGCCGTTTCCTAAACATCCCTTTTCACCACCCCACACACCAAACTAGGGTTTTATGACCTATCTAGATTGAGCTCACTTGTTTGAAGCTGTAGGTTTTGGCTGTTTGTTTTCTTATAGGCTTTTTAATAAAAAGTAAATCTCATTTAACAGTGCCTGCACAAAACCATTAGGATTTAAAATAGCAGAAACGATGAGCTACTGAAATAATTTTTTCATTCTCCATTAACTTTTCTCCTTTAAGTCTTTCTCTTCCTTTCTTTCTCCCCAAATGTTATTTGGAGTTGTTAAGAAAAGCACTAACAATATCACTTTTTATTATTTAGCATTTTTCACCTAGTAAGCCTCGTCAGTAAAATCCCAGTTGAGAAATGGAAGTGAACGCACAAGAAAGTTTGTAGTGACAAAGGGCTCAAGTTCGTTTAAAAATAAATAATCGGGCTCAAGAAGCCTGAATGACTTAGAACACTGAGAAAGTGATGAGGGTATTTTTTTTCTAAGAACTCAGTGTTTTAAGCTTCCTAGCTTCAGCACAAAGGCATTTCAGCACATATGTGATCCAGAAGGTCAATCATACAAAATCCTATTTCCATTTTTTAAGCAATCTTTGGCAGTCTGCACATTTCTGAAATTGCAACTGGCATATTTCACAGAGAATTATCATCAATGCCTTTTCAAGGTCAAACATGCCCCATCTTTAGATTTTTAGCATTTACATTCTATATATTAAATCATAGTATATATTAAAGAAGGCATTCAGCAGATATGATAAAGAATTTTAATAGATTAGACTGTGTTCATTAACATCATGTTGAATTTTCTGTACAATTTGACATAAATTGTATATTAAAATATGTGTGAAATTTAGATGTGGATATTTTGCTTTTGTCCCTGTCCTTGGAACCCCAAAATGCCTGTGAGACCAGATTCTTGCTATGGAGTTTTCAAAAATGCTAAAAATATGTTTTCTAGTAGGAAAGTTGAAGTAATTCTAAAAACGTACTGTAAAGGTTTCCATAATATGTAAGACTATTATATTTTTAATTGTCAGAATCCCAGGATAGTGGTCACCATATGAATAAAATAAAATTGAATTTGGACATTACAATGGATACTGAGACAGGATAACTTGAGATATCCATTGCCCGTCTTGTCATAATGTCGTGCAAGGCCTTTGGTCTCCTCTTCCTTTTGTCCAATCATTTGTGGCTCCTTTCACTTTTCTCTCTCCAACCCCACTCCCAACAACATCCAGAGACTTCTACGTCTTCACACTGTACATGGGCTCTACTTTTGGGAAAGAAAGACATCAGAGAAATCTCACCAATTGAGGAGGCTTTACTAGGATTTTGTCCCTTCTAAAGATATTTGCACTTTAAATTAGGATTTCAGAAAAATATTTGGGGGAAGGAGTGTAGGAAAGAGTGGGAAGAGTTATTGATAGCAAGACACACACTACATCTTTCCATTCCTAGCACATGTAACAGCTGTGGACACAATAATGAAATGGAGTTTAGTATAGGATCAGCCAGGTTTGGGGCCTTTTCATGCGAGATCCATCATTCATTCATTCATCATTCATTCAATCTATATATTGTGGCATTCCTTCTCCTACAAAGGTTGGGTAATCTGTGCTCCTATCTTTAGATCCCGTCCCTTCCCACCTACTCAAGGACATAATCACAGTAATTTTTCCTTCCCTCTCCTAATTCATTAATGTTTCCCCTTCTATTGTAATCATTCATATCAACATTTTAAATAATCCAGTTTTCTCTCTTCTTAAAGGATGAAAATAGGAAAACAAAACTTCCATAGACCCCACTTCCCCCTTCAACTACTCTCCATATTTTTGAATTTTTTTTAACCTCAGAAGTCCTCAAAATAGTTCTCTATATTCTGTTTCAATTCCTTTCTTCCCACTTTCTCGTGAAGATAATCCCACTGGGTTTTACTCTCTGCACTCCACTGAAGCTGTTCTTGTCAACAACACCGACGTGGTAAAAGGCATTGGTCAATTCTCATGCTTCAACATATTTGCTCTATCAGTAAAATCTCTCTCTCTTCTTTAATCACTTTTGTCACTTCACTCTAAAGAGTCACTCTCCTTTGTGGTTCTTCTCTTGCTGGCTATTCTTACTAGATTCTTCTACTGTTCCTATTACGTAAGCAATTAGGTGCCTGAAGGAACAATCATGGGTGCTTTTATCATCTCCATCTTATTTTAGGTCCTAGGTATCCTCAACTAGGTTCATGACTGTGAAATCTATAGAATATGACTCTCATATTTATACCTCCAGCTTTGAACTCTACTATAAATCTTGGATCCAACTGTCTACACAGAATTCTCTGCTTGGATATCCAAAAGGGCTCACAAAATTGGCATACCAAAGCTGAGTTCCTATTCCCCCACCATTTCACCTAAACTTACTCCTCTTCTAGTCTTTACCAGATCATTTAGCGGAAACATCATTCTAGTTGTTCAGAAAAAAGCAAAACACAACATCAACAACGACAAAGCAAACTCGATAACCATCCTCAGTTCCTCTCTCTTACTCAACACTTACATCTCATTAATTATAAAATTCTAATAATGCCCATAATTTGATCATTTTACACCACCTTTACTGCCACTACCTTAGTCCAAACCATCATCCTCTCTCACCTGAATTATTGCAAAAGCTTTCTCTCTGCATTTCTTGCATCTAGCTTTGCCCCACTCATCTATTCAACACACAGAAACCAGAGTAATTCTTGTAAAATGTTCATTTAAGGCGTGTTGCACATCTGCTCAAAAATCTTCAACGATTTTTTTCTCCTTCAGAATAAAACACAAGAGCTTCTAAGACTTTACTTTACCTGGCAGCCCACTACAGTCTGAACATACAACCCCCCAGTCTTTGCCTTGGTCACTACATGATGCCTTGTCCTCTTCTCGGAACACATCAGATGTGTTGTTCCCTCTGCCTAGAATTCTCTTCCCGCAGGTGGCCATGTGGCTCACATCTCTAGCAGTACACTTCCAGTGTCTCACATCTCTGCTCAAAAGTCATTTGACTTAAGTGGCCTTGTCTGGTTGCTGTTTTTATCTCCTTTGCCTTGTTTCGTTTTACAGTGTAAAAAATTATTACCCACCTGTGATATATATTTATACATACCTATTTGTTTTGTGTTATCTCTCCTTTACTCTTCTCTCAGAATGTAATTCCCTTATAACCAGGGACTTTGTTCTGTCCACTGCTATCTCATTAAGATCTAGAACACTGCCTGGCACTTAGTAAAATTTCAATAAATATTTCTCCAATCAATGAATACATTTAACAGCAAGTATTTATTGAGCAATAAGTCGGCTTTAGGTTTTGTTCAAGAATTGTGTAGAAAAATAGAGTCGTTCTCATGAAACCTACCTTGTAGCTTGGACATCAGCAACCATGTCACTTGCATGCGTCGTTAACTCATTGCCTCTAGTCACCTTGACCTCAGGTGAGAGATGCCCTGTCTATCTTACTTGGCTCAGTGTCGTTTCTTGTTTCCAGGATTTAAGTCTTTCTGCTTTACCCCTATTTCATGGGTGGGGTCAAAATTCAACTTGAACATAAGCCCACTTTGCCAGGACGTGGCAGTCTGTTTACCTCTGGTTGGTGTCCTCATGTCTGGGAAGTTGGTTTATTCTTCAACTATACCCACATCTAGGGACAAATTCTGAACGGCCTTATCGTCTAAAATCCTACTGCCACTAGGTCACTCTGACATAAAGTACAACCCTTTATAACTCTCCTGTCAATAACACCAATTACTGTGGCAACAACAGCTCTGAAAGCAACCTAGTTATGGAATAAGAGGGACCTGGCTTCAGGCATGTGTGTTCCCAAGTCTTTGCTATACGTTCTGCCACGGAAATAATGGAAATGTACAATAACTGAATATTTATCTCATCAAATGCCAGACCCTAAAAGACTCTTGCTTCCTCCTGTTACCAGTGGCTTCTTCATTTTTCTCCTAGTCTAGTTATAGAAAGACAAACTGTGAATTTCAAACTGACAGGTTTTTCTCTCCCCACTTTGAGTCTTCACTCATTTGATACAAGAAAGAACGCTCGCACTCGAAAGAACTATTTCAAATGAACCATAGATGCAGATTAAAAACACACACACACACATACACACGGTGGGTGACTTACTCCTGTCTTTTGCTCTATTCCAAATAGGATTAAAGTTTTATCTTGTGCTGAGGCGGTGATGTGGAGGTAAATGTCTCGAGATCATTTGGGACTTCTTCAGTTCAATGTGTGATTTGAACTATCTTTACTTTTATGCCTTGTCACATAATTCTAGAAAATATTGCTTTATTATCTAGCAGGAACTAACTCAGATCACACAAGTGGATTTCCTGGACCTCACTTACCATGTAGTGACAGGGTTTTACTGTGTCTCCATCTACCTATATTACTGCTCCCATCCCTTGGACTTTAGACTGCTTTGGAATTGTTGTTGGTTTTGCCCCTTTGAACGCTCAACAGTACATCACCTAAAAATGCGCCAATTTTGCTGTCTTAGTATCTAGGAATCTTTCAATAGAAACTTTCTGAAGGTTGTTGATGAAACACAGAAGTGAATAGTACGGTGTTAAGCACACACTGTGAGTGCTCCATAAAATCTAATAGAACTACTCAACAAATAATTCTGTTTATGTGTTTATAGAAAAGAAGAAATTGTTGAGTTTTAATGCCAAAATTGAGAAACTTTAGGTTTTAGAGGTGATGTTACTTCAGAAATCACGTAGCCTACCCCATTGCTTTTTCGTGTGTGAGGAAGATTGGTCCTGAGCTAACATCTGTGTCAATCTTCTTCTATTTTGTGTGGGATGCTGCCACAGCATGGCTTGACAAGGAGGGCTAGGTCCGTGCCTGGGATCCCAACCTATGAACCATGGGCCACCAAAGCAGAGGGCACAAACTTAACCATTACATCACCAGGCCAGCCCTCCTTTGTTTTGAACTTTAGAAAACCGAGACTCATAAAAGTAAAGTAAAATGCTCACATACACACAGAAGTACTTCCATCAGAGTACTCCAAAGAAAAAAATTGTCTTAAGAAAGGACACTTAGTATATTCCAGAAAGGAATCTGTGATCCTAAGTGAAATTATGTAGAAATAACAGATAACATAGTCCTGAACAACAAATTAATTGACTTAAAGGCAAATATATGCAGTTGTGAACATGTTTATCAAGGACACAATTTTACAAACACTTTTATCCCTGGCAATAGAATAGATTTCCATTTTAATAGTCCAGGGAAAAATGATTACCCTCCTTCAAAATAATCCTCTACAAAATTTTTATTTTTTATTTGTAAATCTCTCTCCCTCTCCCCCTCCATCCTCTCATATAAAGTTATTTGCCATCAAATGATTGGAGTACTACATCCTTACCCAGCTTCTTTATAAGAATAAAGAGTTCATCTTAAAATAATATTTTCTTTTCCTTAATATTATAATGTTCACAGAGAGTAAGCAAAAGTATTAATGCCAGATCAGACGAAAAATCCACCAACTATCAATATAGCTTAACCATTATTATTCAGTTATCCAGCTAATTGACATGAATTAATTTTCTAAATTCTGCATCTTTCCACATAGCAAATGGACTCTACTGAAGAAACAGGACTTCATCAAACACAACATGTCTCTAGCTGGACGTCTATAAAACACACTCACACAGACACAAACACACACATACAAAACTCTGTAACATTCTTTTGAAAACTCAAAAGATGTACGTCCTTCTTTTGGCCTCAGTGTCCTAGGAAACTTAGCCTCCATCTGGAAGCTGCAATCTGGGGCTCATTTGCTCGTAGCTGGTAGGTTTTCCAGCATAAAAATCGTTTCATTTGGACCAAACTGGGGCACTTGGTACCAGACAAGAGATGTAACAGCCATAAAATTCTGCACAGAGAGCACACACTGAGGGTTCCACCTGCCCTCAGAGGCTCCCAGAATTCTAATTATTGACAAGTCTTTTCATAATCTAGGAAGAAGATGAACTCTATTATAAGGTAAGAACTACAAACAAATACCATTAAAGGTGAGAAGTTCCCCTCAAATATTGGCTATTAAAGTGATTGTGTGTTCCCTTGGGCTATCAAAAGATTGTTCGGTATGAACTTTTACCTAGAGAATATTGAGCTCTTTTCCCATCCCATCCACACCTGCATATGCACAACACACAAATAAACTACTTTTGTTAGCTAAGGCGAGGATCCTGTGGATTGCGTTTTTGTTATAGTTGAGGTACCATTTTCACTTTGTCTCATCAAGTCTAACTTTGACAAGCCTCTTCTTGACCAGTTGACAACATCACAGCCTTTGCAGAACTCACAGATTCCCTTCTGTGCACAAACTCGGAATAATTTTATTTATATTTACCGTTTTATTGCTTCTTCTTGTCTTCGGCGTTTTTCATTCTTCTCCTTCAAGTAGGCCAGGTTTGTTTCATTTCTCAAGCGATCATTCTCTCGAGCAATGTCTGATGCATTCTGAATAACCAAGCCATCATAGGCCTTCATCCCCATATCCTCGATATACTGGAGAAATGAGTCCAAAGGGTCTTCCTCAGGATTGGAACTCATCATCTTGGAGGATATCATGAAAAAGGAACACTTCCTGTGGGGTGAGAATACATTTTGCCCTTATCAAGAGTGGTAATGAAAGCAAGGTGCTGTTTATTCTCCCTACTATCTTGTCAGCCCCAAACTCCAAAGCTTATGTAGAATCTACTTGGAGAAAATATTTCAACAGAAATAACAATCGGAGGAGTTGAAATAACATGAAATGAATGTTGCCTGAGTAGAAAACACTCCCTCAGAGCAGCGAAATTAACAGATCAAAGGGCAAAGGTCTTGAGCTGAAAGGTAATGTGAGAGTGCAAATATTACGTGAGAAGATAAACGTTTGGTTTACATAATTAGAGTCATGATTTTGTTTCTCAAAAATGTGTTTTTATACCAATAAGATATATCAGATCCAAGCTTCATTTATTTCTGATAGCATAATGCCTTTTTTGTTCAAGTAAAATGATATAATTATTGGGGCTGGCCCCGTAGCCAAGTGGTTAAGTTCTGCTCTGCTGAAGGTGGCCCAGTGTTTCGTTGGTTCAAATCCTGGGCGCCGACATGGCCCTGCTCATCAAACCACACTGAGGCAACATCCCACATGCCACAACTAGAAGGACCCACAATGAAGAATATACAACTATGTACTGGGGGGCTTTGGGGAGAAAAAGGAAAAAAATAAAATCTTTAAAAAAAATGATATAATTATTTGGAATGAACTTTCTTATTCTAAGTTTTCCTTACAATTTTAAATTAAGATTTATGAATCTGAACCATTCATGTGAACTATAGCAGTAATCAAGGAAATACAGATTTCTGATATAAATCCTTTTGTAAATAATCCCTTTTGGACCCTCCATTATTTTCCAAAATGGTGCTCTATAATGGCTTCATACTCTAACTCAAACATCATAGATCACCAGGGCCACGTTAATCAATGACCAGTCTGATAATTCAAGCAGTGACAACTGTCATTATTGTTGCTACATGAAGATCTAAAAACTGAGGCACAGAAAGGATCACCTAAAAACCAAAACCAAATCAACACAACAACAAAAACATAGGCCTTTGAGCCAATACATACTCCCCTCACCTATAAAATGATGAAATAATAACTCCGACCTCCTATAGATGTGAAGATTAAGAGAGATGATAACTGTAAAGAGTTTTGCATAGAACTCAATGGTAATAAGCATATAATAAGGTTAGCAAATATTATCATAATAAAAGTACAACAGGAAGATTGGCAGCAATAGTAATGTCAAATGTGTATATGTGTATAGATGGATGGGTGGATGGATAACCAGCATGTTAAGAAAATCAGCATGCCTTGAAGCAGAGCTATCCAATGAATCATGGAAATCAATGAAGCCAGGGGATAGAGAAATTATGCTGTAATCAATCAAAAATAGAACCGAAGTTTAATTAATTACATACAAGATGAGAGTTTTATCCTTCCAGCTTAATAAGGCTTACTGTGTTCAACTGCATATTCACGGTGGTATAGGAAACTACTATAATTGAGTCAGATTGAAAAATCAAAAGCGAAATCAATTAACAAGGGAAAAGAGTTGGCCATTTAAAAATTGCAAATTACCTTTACATCTTTTACTTTCTTTAAAACACTCAGAAAGATATTTTTAAAATATCACCTCAACTAGTTAATGTAGAAGTCCTCGACTTTCATTCTTACCATTACAAATCATTTTCATTCTGGTTTTTTTACAAGTATAATTGTGTTCCATAACCTAGATCGTAGCTATGGAAACTTCACTGCTTATCATTTCAGCTGCCAGTCAATCCATACGTTATTTGAAACCTCTTCTGAATTTGAGGATTTATTTCCCAATCTGTAAGAAATTGTTGGAATTAGAGAATAGACGAATTGTTTGTTGATTCATGATGTTTGTTTTAAGTTTTATTATATTTGTTTTGCTTTTAAGCCATAATGGCTTGGCAAACGAAATAGTCCTTTAATACCAACCATCTAATGTAACTGAATTGTATTTTAATATCAGTCCATCAGATTAGATGATTAAGTGCTGGGCATTCATAGGAATAAAAAATTACAGTGGCCAATGATTGCGATTTTTGGGAAAAAATACAAGAACATGATTGTCAGAGAGCTAAAGCATTACCGTTATTGGCAATTCACTTCTCCTAAGGACTTCAGGACGAGGAGCGCCTGGATAAAAAAAAGACCTGCATAACTTTCTGGCAATTAATTCTTCCATAGCGAAGCAAGCAAGTCAGTATTACAAGGATTTTAGAGACAATGCCTCGGGGTGGAAGGTGATCACGCCCACTTGGCCCTGGAGCAAAACTGTCTATTTCCCATTGTGTGTGGCATTGCCCAAAAGTTTTTATTTCTTTCCTTAACTTTTCCTCCCTTCCAAGGAACACCAGAGATTCTTTATACAGTTTATATAATCCAAATATTAGCTAGGTTAACTGTGTCCCTCTGAAAATTAATGATCTTCCTAAGTGGTCTTTCAAATTGCCTGCAGTTTAAATTATGTTTAGTCTGAGAAAATATTAAATAACATTATCAAAAAAAATTTGTGCTGTGGAAAGTTGTATTATGAGATTTTTTTTTAAGTTGAGATGAAAATTTGGGGGATGAAATCTAGCCAAACCTGATAGTAATGAAAAATGGATGAATGTGAACATGCTTACGTCTTCCAGGTTAGAGCAATATCTGACTCTATGGTCACTGGTTCACTCAAGTATTTCTTGAGTGTCTGTTATGAACTAGGTGCTGATAAAGGCAGAATTGCGTCCCTATAGACACTCACATTGCAGCATAAGAGCACAATAAATAAACAATTGCAATACAGTATGACAAGGGCGCTGATTCAGGTGGCAATAGTGGCATTCATTAGTTTGTCATGGTTACGATCACTATTCTTGGGGATGAACATGGAATACTTTTCAACAGTTATATCGAGTCATCAAAAATAAGAATAAAAATTAAAAATGGAAGAGCGCTGCCAACGTTTAAGCATCACACTTATCGGCTTCCCTGTCTACAAGTGAAAGGTAGTTTGCAATGTAGGGGGGCAGTGAGGCACTCCTGAAGAACATAGATGAGAATTTGAGCGGGATGGCCTAAACATCCCAACGAAGGCACCCCTAGATCTATGACTTTGTGCAAGTTAAACTGCAGTTTCCACGTTTTTAAAACTTGTGGTTGGAAGACCAGTTACCTCCTTATGTTGTGAGGATTCAGCTAGAAAATATACGCAAGTGGTCAATAACTATGACCTTAATTATCAGTCACTAACATTACTATTAGATATTTTCCATAATTCTCAACTGTGGCCAAGATTACGTTTAGTAATAACTCCTCGATAAACATATTTTTACTTTGAAACATACGTGAACAGAATGTTTAGTGTATTTCAACTTTCTTAGTCATTGATGTGCAAATGGAAGCCATGAAAGTAATTAACAGATTTGTCCACTAACCAAAGGCACAGTGTAGACAGACCACTTATCCATTCTGCCCCATTTTCCACATCTAGAAAATAAGGACTTTGGGACATAAGAACCACAAAGCTCATCACACCTCTCAAACATTTGGACTCCACCCTTCCAAGCCAAAGGTTGTTTCTCAGGCAACTGAACTATGAATAAAGAGACTCATGGCCTCACTAAAGGAGAGCAGACCTTATGTTCAGTGTCTACGTCATTACAACTGCTACCATTTCCATGCAGTGAGATCCTATGGACAAGTATGCTCAAAAATCTTTTTGTCTTTCAGAAATTGATGTTTATGGCTAAGATAGATATTGAATGAGGTATGTTTGTTACCACTAAAGACTTGGCTGAATTTTGACTGTTGGATGTTAAATTAAGTTCATTTCTGGCCCTTGAACAACAATCCTATACTGTATACAGCCTTTTATAGAGGCTTGTCTTGAGCACCTAATTCCTAACGTCGGCATCTTAGAAGACTGTAGTTAAGAAGCACGTGGGCTCCTCTCCTTAAGGCAGCATCTCTAGATATATCACAATAAATAAGAGAGTCTACCCTACTAGACCTCAAGTTATTTTGTGGGATATTTGTAACAACAGAGTGGGTAAGATTGAAGGGAAACTTTTGCATTTTTACGAGTAGCCCTTTCATTTGAACAGGTAGGTGACTGTAGCCATTTTTGCTGAAAACAAATTAGACATTTTAGCCCCCCCTAGAGCATTGGTTGGAAGCGAACATCCATAGTCTTCACCCAAAAGGCAGATATGTTTTCTTTGGAACGGCATTGATTCAAACAGTGCAAGACTTTTGTGTATGTGTTTTTTTTCTTGGAAGTTGTGACCAATATTTTAAAAAAATATTTAAAATAAAAACTCTCCCAGGAGAGCACCTAAAATGACCGAGATCAGAATTCACAAATCACAGATAGCTTCATGTCTTCACTTTACACCTATCTTTCACTGCTGTATTCTGCATTCATAAGAGATTCCTTTTGTCTAGTTTCTGAATTACTGTATTTAGAATCATTGCCATTCTAATAAAAGCTACAGATGTTGGTTTACATACAACTATATGTTTAACTGTTCAGCTTTATTTTATTTTATTCTTTCACTTTTGTTATTTCCTATTGACCACACCCTTCAGAAAGATTACTTTGTATAATACTCTGACTCTTCCCAAAATTTGAAATCTCACTCCACTCAGCTAAGATGAACCAACTTAAAATGGTGTGATTCAGATCATATTTAAAATATTAAGCATTTTAACTTTTTATGGAATTAACCATTTCCTTATTTCTTTTGTGTAAAATCCTCACTGTGCCTCACCAATGCTGAGCCCAGAGCCGAAAGTAACATTGCACTTCTATATAATTGTTTCCACTGAAATAAAAGTATCCATTACATATATATGCAGAGCGTAAAATATACCTAAGGATATCCAAATAGAATCCATAGAAAATAAAACATTCACTTCCTTTTTTCTCTTTCTGTAGTCACAGCTTGCATCCAGGAAACTCAAGAAGCTGAGATACTACATGACTTTTAGTGGTAAAGCAAAAAAAATTGGGGTATATTTTGAGAAATAAATGTATGCAAAAACATTAACTAAAATCATACATTTACATGGGTTATTCTCTTTGTAGATTAAGGAATCAATTTTGTGTGGCCTCAATTTACCAGAGGATATTTAATGTGGCACTAACTGGTGTCGATCTTGGGTACCCCCATAGTAGAGAGGCTTTTGGTTAATAATTATAGGCTGTTTTTGAAGAAAAGGTGTACAAGAGAGTCAAATAAATATTAGGCATGCCATTTTCTCATACATGTTAACGTATTTCGCTTTCCTTTTCTTAAACTTCGGAACAAATTCCTCCTTTAGTGTAACTTCATGCAGTGTGACATCAACCACTCTGGCTCCTTAAGGACTGGCTCAGGTGGGTGTGGACACTGACTTCTCAGATAGAGCCTTTCTGTCGACCATTTACCATCATTTACCAAAAGCAGGATTCTAAGATAACTGTATCATCTGTGAATTAGTCCACTGGCCCTCACGGGGACTAGTTCTTTTTGCTCTTCTTAAAATGTTTGCTCAGTGTTTCTGAAGTGGAGCTGTTCTCCATCTGAAACTTTGATTTTCCAAGATACAAAGTTGTGAAAACTCCATTAATCCAGATAATTTCTACATATACTGAGCTGTAGAGGAAGAAAAATCTCTTCTTTGGGAGAGAACTGTTCCCAAATTCTTAAAGTTCTATAAGTTTCTTACATTTTCAGTCACGATTAACCCTGTAAGATAACGTTCTAGCTAAAATAAGGTGAAGCTTATTTTGTGCCATCATTATGCTGCTATTTGTGTTAACTGGGAAAAACAAAATACATCCAAGGAAATAAATTTCCCGATGGAAAGCCTAGACATTTTGCCTTCATTTCACACTTATGTTTTTCATTTTATTTGCACATGGGAAAGTTTTCCAGTCCCCACTCCTACTCATTTCTGAGGTTTCAAACCACACCTGTCTCATTGCTGTGTGGAAGTTACTAGAATTTGAGTTATTAAAATTTGATTTTTCCTCCCACTTGAATCATTGCATCTTCTCCGGGAAAGAATTCTACTTTGCCTAGTAGTATCAGTTTATCCAAATAAAAGTTTCCCAAGGCAATTTTGACTATATTTTTGTTCAGCAGGAGAAAAAGATCTTTTACATTTTCTGCATGTACTCAGACCGATTTGAAAACACATTGTGAAAATATAAGTATTTAAATAATCAGGCTTCATATACATATGTAAAATATGTATGCAAATTAATATCTAAAATCTGCTGACTTCACATAGGACCAAATCAACAGACTAAATTGCCTAGTTCTAATCCATAACCTATGTAAACCATGTCAAAATTGTTTTTCTGATAAAATCTTATAATGTCAAAAATAAGTCCTATAATTTCACTTTGATTTTGCTTGAAATCCTACCCTCCACCCCAAAATGGTCACGCTCATTTTCTCATTCCACTGTCATCAAAATGCAGCTGTCTGCCCAAAATGGGAAATGTTAGAGTTAAAACCAAGAGAGCTTGTTGAAGTAGCTACAAAGACACTGATTGCTTTTTCCCGGAAAGCAGATTACTCTGTAGAGAGTTTTTCTCCACTATCTCCCTTCCCAAAATGGGTAAAATGAGCATAGATCATGTAGTATCATCATAAATCGGATATTCCTCCCAACTTCCAGGTTGTCATGGTGCTATTTGCTTATGGTCTAAAAAGACTGCACATTTCACTAGTCTTAAGGACTCATGCAAAATGTCAACGGCTAAGTACTTTTTTGAGCCTTCCGCCAACTGTTTCCAAATGCTTACAAGGCAGTATTTGCAAAGTAGACATAGTCAGTATAATTGCTGACTGGAGCTACAATAGAAACCATCTAATTGAATTGGGAGCCTATGACTTATTTATTTTTTAAAACAATATCCAACCTTTGTGTCTCTAGGGTATTTACTCTTCTCTCTCTAAACTTTACAGATGCTTCAAGTCCTTGGGCTTCTCTATAGTTCCTTGTGAAGTTGTGGTGTTTTCCTCAGGTCTATTTCCACTAATTTTCTCAGCTGCCAATGTCCTTCACAGAATCCCCGTCTTTGCTGAGTTGGCAAACATATGTTGCACTTTCCACAGAAAAACTAAATATTTTCAGCATTTGTGGCTCACATTTTATCATATTAATTTATTTACCACTTAACAATATGGAAAATAAATTGGAGAACTGTTTAAAATGTGAAGAATTAGGAGAGGAGTTAGTTTTCACTCTGGTTCTACAGTCATTATTCCACGGTACTTTGTTATAAATTCGTGCATGTTAAAAATAACCAAAACTACATTTTGTAACCTCTTCAATTGGATTCCCTTATTTGGGGGCTATATCTAGAAAAAAGAATTCAGTTCTACGATACCAAAACAACTTTAGGATTTCCTAATGGAAATGAACAATATTATTTCTTGTAATAGTTCTTCCTGATAGGAAATACCTACATTTCTTACATTTAAAATATTGCTGGCAGTTGGAAAAATTAGAATAGAGGCACCCCAACAAAGTAAGTGTGTCTCAAGTAAAACAAGTTCCCCTAAAGGTCTATAGAAAATATTTATTGTGATGAGAATAACGATATCTTCCAGATGTAGAGTGGTATTAAAATACGCGCTTCTCAAAGAGGTTTCTGTCTAACTAGTTAGGAAGAAGCAGTTGCAGCTTTGGTGTATGTCTGATTTGGATTTTTTTTTTTTTGATACTGTGCCTTTTTTTTTTTGAGAACACTAAATTGGGCTGACACAAAGGTGCAAAGAGACTGGTGTAAAATATTTATGGTATGGAATAACAGATAAATAGCTAGCATGCACAACATGAATGCCAATTAATACTCTGGAAATATTTTCAATGCTTTTAATAATTCAACATGGCTTATTTTACCAAGGAAAATCTATTTTAACTATTTCTGTGGTAGTGTAACAAAGTGAATAAGAAGATACAAAACAGCCTGAGGCTCATTAAAGCCCTGGATGCCTTTGCTGTGGCTTTATTTCTGCTCCACCTAATAAGACAGGCAAACTTCAGCATTAAGTATATCCAGCTAAAATCCATTCCATTTCATAACCAGATTGCTTGATCTATTTAGTGCTGGATTCAATTAGCATGCTTAGAGAATCTGAAAAATGAGATACATACCAAAATTTAAGTCCCCAGGGAGAGCTAAGTGCAATAATCAGAAGGTGACTTGTGTCTGTCAGAGCCCTCTCTCACGGTTGATCTCAGGGCAGTTCTGTAGGAGTAATCCAGCACCATAAGAAATAGACTTGTAGTTCAGCTCAGTTTTTCTTCAATTAAAGTGCATTGTACCTGGATGGGAAAAGTGTCCACTCCCGGATTCTTCATCACTAGAGATCAGAGCATTCTTGATGGTCTTCCTATCAGATAAAATGGCCTTTAAAGTTTGCTAGGAAAATGCGGTGGCAGAAGACAGGTGCTTGCTTCCTTAAATCGACATTCAGAGAAAAGAGGGCATAGCTAATGGGTGGGGATGAACACAGAGCCCCTCTCCTTCCAGGTCCAGCAGGAAAGAAATTGAATGATTTTACCCACTTTGCTACACAGATGATTACAAGACTCGAAGCAATCACCCAGGCTGGCTAAGGTGCCTCATTTGATTATATTCTGTGAAGACAAAAATAAATGAAAACAAAAAATCAGAAACATCCTTTCTAAATATCTCCTTTCAGCCAAAAAGATGCTCTTTCTCATTGCCACTTACATACAGAAGGTTTGGAGCAGCCTAGCTTGTGGCATCGTCCCTCCCCCGTGACAACCAGCTCTCTCTCTCTCATTCTCTCTCTCTCTCCCCTCCCTCCCTCCGTGCCCCTGACTCCCTCCCTTCCTGCTTCTCTCTCTCCTCTCCAGCTGCCTTAGTCTGTTGATGCTGCTGCTGATTAATCAGGGATTCTGAAACAAAGAACCTACCTTCTGAAATAAGCAGTAAGCTTTCTTCTCTGTTTCTGCACTCCGTCTGCATTGAACGGCAAAGCTGCCAGCATTCTAGCACCTTGGATAGTTCCTGCTTACTAGGCCCATTGGAAAAGGGAGGAGAAGAAGCAACTGAAGAAATGACAAGAAACCCGAAAGCAGCATCGTTCTACTTCGGATTTCGGCTCCCTGGGGCTTCCCATCCTCATTAAAGGCCTCACATCTAGGCAACAGAACCTCTCTCTTTTATCTATCTGAGCTGAAGTCTGATTAGTAGATAATAAAATGAAAAGAGGATAAAGAAACCCCTTCATTTATATCCACTACAACACTAATTCAGTCTTTATGGAGAAGAAAAATATAAATCCATCAAAAATAAATGTTCTTACTACAGAGGATGTTTAAGTTATAAGCTTTTCACCCCTGGCATGGCTAATGAAAATGAGCAACAACTTAAAAGGAACATCCAGATCTCAGTTTGATACCCTTATTTGATATCAATTTTGCCTCCACCCTCCCTGCACAGCGGAGCCAGGCACACAATTACTGCTGACGTACCTCAGGCTGCTGCTTGGGGAAAGAGGGGAGGAGCCTTTTAACCTCATCAAAACAGCTTCATGCCACCTGCTCCCATGGCATGAGAACAAAACTAGCCCACTTAGAAAGAACATGCACAGGGCACACGTATGTTGAAGAAAGGTCTCACTCGGAGTGCATGTTATTTTATTAAAGAAAATAAGATGTGGATTAACCATGGCATGTGTGTACTAACTCCTATAGACTCACTGTTGAAATTATTTGGTCATCCTATTTCTTACATTTCCTGAGGACTATCCTCATTCTGTCCTTACTATCCAGCTGAATATACACACATATACCATGTTATATAATACAACCTATATATATGTATATGTGTGTGCGTATGTATGTGTGTGCATATATAAATATATTTTGTGCACACATACACACACACATATATATACATCAAGTCCTAGGTTTTTATTTAACCTACTTTTCCTTAGAGTAAAAAGTGTAACGAAGTATAATGTAGATGTTTAAAGTGTAAGTTGGTACCATGGTAAAAATAACAATAAGCAATACATTTCTGCTTAATTTGGGCTAAAATATCAATTCTGAGAGGAAAAAAATGAGCTTATTATTCAATAGTGACCTGTAGATTTTTTCCTGTCACATTCTTTTCCAATAACTCTTATCGCAAATTACCTTCACTCGCAAGCTGATTTTCCCCAGGGTTATCCTAAACATCTAAATTCATAACTAATTTCTTAGAAAAATGTGTTCTGAATGTAAAGTAATTTTTCATGCATCAACAGACTACAAAAAATACTAAATTTAAGTTCACCTTCCTGATTCTTAAATACCATCTGAGACCATAGTACAATTTTGGGAATTTTGTTTTCTTAACTTGTAAATATCTGGGGGAAATAAGATCAACGTATTTCATTACTATAAGATGTTCACTTTTCACAGGTCCTAAAGTGCATTCCTAAAGTGCATCATGTATGTCACTTATTTTCTGGTCTTTGTGTATTGCTTTTTGGTGGAACAGGACATCTGTTTAATGCACTCTAGAAGGTTAGATAGATGAAAAGAAGGAAGGAAAATATAATTGGGAAAGAGAAGAGGTGACATCTCTCTCTCCCTCTCTCTCCCCCACACACTCACTCTCTCTCTCCTTCTCTGTCTTGTGAAGATTCAAAAAACTTAACACCTGGTAGAAAAGAAAAGTGCCTCAAGTACCACTTACAAACTAGGAGCAGACACCACACTTTGATCAAGAGGTTGAGTAAATGGATGATTACCTTTGGTAGTCAAGAGTTCTCATAAAAGTTGTCTTTCAGCACATGACTAAAAGCAGAAAAGATTCTTTATCAGGAAATTACATGACAGATATTCTAGAAAGTAGAAATACTTCACCATGACTGTTAATTCTATCAGGTTTGGGGGGCTATATTTTTGAATTATAGACAGCTTGAGTAGACACTTGTGTAAAGCCCATTTCTACACATGAAAAATTAATGCTCAGGGAAGTATACTCACTTGCTTTAGGCCTCACACTTATTGGCTCATTGGGATTAGGATCCAAGGTCACTGGACTGAATGTGCATCTCATCATCTGTGGCCAACACAGTGGTTCTCAGTCACCTTGATACCACATACCAGGATAATTTTAAATAAAGTAACGAGAGACTGACATATGGTTGCTAACTATATAAAGAACCCATCATTTTTTACCACAAAAATTCCAAACGTAAAAGGGAGTTTTATCCCAAAAGAATAGGGAGGGCATATTTATAATAATGTGTGGTCCTTTAATTTTAATATCTTCAGCTTTAGGAAAATTTACAATTGTTGTGTTTCTTTCTCTTCTTTTTCTTTTCTTCTTTTCACAGAATAAGGTTTGGGAACCATGATGTTATATCAACCCCATCTCCTCAATCCAAGCTGTTCCTTATTCGAGGCCACAGGGTCTATTGTTTGGGCAATTTCTTCTCTGGAGGTATATTAGTGTACAGGCATTTATGGCACCTTTGGGAGTTGGTGTCTAGAAGGTCCCCAGAACTACTTCTTTAATTCCCCCTGAATGAAACAGAAAAGGATCTATACTTTCAAATAATCACTGAAACAAACATAAAATTCACTTCTGCTCATTTCAATAACATCCAGAGAAAAGTACATTGGGCGAAATTAAAGTTGAAAATTCTTATAGTAAAAATGTATGTATAGAGAAACTAACAAAGCTCAAATCATAGTTATGTGTTGGTTAATTTCTTGAGCATCTTCATAAAATACATAGATTTTTCTGACATCAGTAGAAATCCAGTCATTGAAATGCTTCATGACTTATTATTTTTTTTTCAAGTTCTTAAGTCAGGGTAGAGTTTGGCTCTTTCTGTTATACTCTACTGACCTACAGAGCTGATGCTATTGAGGTTAGAGAGGTCCCTTCTGTGAACTCAGATAGGCAAGGAGAGTCAGAACCCTCAATGGGCTTCCAAGTCTATAAATCAGCCAGATGGTGGGGAGTGCTTTTGTATCAAAGTGATGCAAATGAGAAATGTGACAATTGAAACCGAGCAATCAAGTTACCTCAATTTTAAGGAGTTTATTTAAATATATCAAGATGTACTCTCTGAAGTCATGTCATAATTTATAATAACGCCTTTCTAGTTTTTTCCATGATCTGTAATCTTTCTATTATTCTTTCCACATTTAGCTCAGGGAGATGACACTTCTGTTAAAATGAAATTATTCCACCAGGGAAAAAGCTAATCTCCTTCTCATACAATCAAGGTTTCTAAGCATTCTAGTAACAGCATGAAATGAAAGTCTTGGTAGAATGAGAATCATGTGTTCCTCATGATTTTTGCCTATACAGCAACATAGATGGCAACAGAAGTTCCACAGATGATTTAAAGATCATGGAGCAGCAGATAATGATGTGGTGCTCCAGGATCCAGAATACTGAGTAACTTGTAGAAAAAAAAATATTTATTGTCTAATAATATAGACAAAATCTACACGTATGCAGTCAAGGGAGCAAACTGGCAATAAGTGAAATATTCTTGTGGCAGGAAACTTATGAATTGACCCCAGCATCCCTCCTTTGTTTTGTGCAGCAGATAATTTCCAGTAAAGATTTCAGAAGATTTTAAATTTATAATAAATGTATTTATCTCTCCACTCAAAACTAATTTTAAAAATTGCTAAAAGATGATCTACATGGTCTAGCAAATCAGACACTCCCAGTCCAACCAAACATCTCCCTTCTTTGAATGGATAATATCTACTTGAGTTTAAAAAATTAGGTTTATCTTACTCTCGTAATCCGTCCTGACTTACCACAGTAAAACTTTGATGCTTTTTCTCTGTGTTATGGAATACCTCATCAATAAAAAAATAAAGTCATGAGATTTTTTCATACTCTACCGAAGATGACTATTTCATTCTCCAAGCACGCTAGTCAGTCTTGAAGGAGTGGGATCCTTTCATTCTGATCCCAGGGCCCCAGCATGTTGACTGCATCTGACCAGTGGCAGAGATTTTTTTTGCTGAATGCATGACTCCAGATCTTAACTGATGGCATGCCTGCATGAGTAGAAAATTTCTAAAGTACTTATATACTGAACATGAAATTCTCTTCTTAAAAATAAAATTCCATATCAAAATTAAAAAATAGAAATAACCCACCTGAAACCTCAAATATTTGAGGAGGGAAAAATCTTTCCAAAGGGACTCCATATTTTTCTACTTGAAAATTCCAAAATAGTCCATTTGAAACTGACTAGAAATAATGAGACTGTACCACAGAAAGACCAATTAAATATAAAAACATAAGGATTATATTTACCAATAACAAAAGTTTTCTGAGAGACTGCCTTAGTCAACTCAAGCTGCTATAACAAAATATGATAGATTGGGTACTTAAACAACAGACATTTATTTCTCACAGTTTCAGAAGCTGAGAAGTCCAAGATCAAGGTGCTGGTTGATTTGGTTCCTAGAAAGGGCCCTTTCTCTGGCTTGAAGACAGCTTCCTTCTTGCTGTGTCCTCATAGAGCAGAGAGAGTGAGAACTCCAGTCTCCCTTCCTCTTCTCATAAGGACACTAATCTCATCATGAGGGGCCCACCTTCATGACCTCATCTAAACCTACCTACCTCCCAGAGGCCCCATCTTCAAATACCATCACTCTGGGGGTTAGGGTTTAAACATGTGAATTTGGGGGGGACACAAACATTCAGTCCATAACAGAGACATAGAAGACATGGGAATATAGAGAAACCCCTTCTTCTGGAATAGAAAGAATCAATTGTGTGAATAATTATTTCTTCAAATAATTTGCTTCAAAGTGAATGTAATTTCAATTTAAATAAAATATGATGTTTGGTGGAATTTGAAAAGCTATTGACAGGTATTTTCTTGACTAAATAGTAAAACATTCTGCAAAGCTACATTGATTTTATCATAGTTTGTGATAGGAATGGACTGTGAATCAATAGAAGGGGTTGGAAAGTCCAGGAAAAGCGTACATAAGTATTTAGCACATGATAAATATGGCATTCCATATCAATAAGTAATACAATTAAATAAACAGAGAAATGCATGCATCTGCACATAAAGAATTTTTACAACTTTTGCATAAAAATAAATCTAGATGCTTGCTACTCTGTGTGGTCCAGGAAGCTTTAGCTTTGGCATATCTGGGGGCTTGTTGAAAACATGTGAAGCTCTGGTCTCTTGCCAGATCATCTGAGTCAGGAGGTGCATTTTAACACCTGCCTAGGTGATTGGTGTGCGTATTAACAGTTGAGAAGCTCTGTCCAATAAAAATTCCTACAACAATGGAAATGGTCTATAACTGCGCTGTCAAAAATGATAGCCACTAGCTACACGTGGTTATTGAACATAAGGACTGTGTGGTTAGTGCCATTGAAGGACTCGATTTTAAATTTTATTTGAATTAATTTAAATTAAAATCCACAGGTGGGCCGTGGCTGCCATTTGGACAATGCAGCTCTAGATCTTCCTCTGAAATATTGGCATGCAAAAAACATTAATTTACTGAAAGAAACTTTAATATTATCTTGGGGTGGCGATGACTCATCCAAAGATAACATCAAAGCTGGGGAAAATTAAGTGACAACCAAGAGAATTGAATACATAAAAACGTAAATGATTTAAATGGGAAAAGATTATAAATAAAGTTATCATTAAAGTACACAATTGGGAAATTATTGGCAACATATGTAAGAGCTAAGCAGTTATACGTTCTCCTATATTAGTAAAAAAACAAAGAAAGAAAAACTTAAAAATAAGCAAGAAATAAACACTGCAGATAAAGGATAGGAATAGGTCATTCACAAAATAAAATTTGAAATGGCAAACAAATACACAAAAAGATATTTAAACCTGGTAATAATAAAATGCAAATTACATCATAAATCAGGCTTAATTTTTTATAATTTCCCATGCTGGTAAACATGTGGAGAAATGAAGAGTTATATAAATGTATGCAACCAACACGAAGAGAAATCTGATAGTTTTAATTTTTTTTAATGAGCACAGGCTGAAATAATTCTACTTTAAGGACATGATAAGTGTGCAAAACTCTATGTTTGAGGTTATCCATGGTTTGTAATAGGAGAAATTTGAAACCTTCCTACATATTCAACAACAGGTGATTTAAAAATAAATTATTATGCAAGAATTAAAATTATGATATAGATCTGTATTTATTTATATGAATATGATTACTGTAAGGAGAGCAAGAACACTGATTCTGCAAAGAAATTGTTGGGCTGATATATTGCTGACCCCTATAACCTAACTGAGTGACAACGGGCAAACTATGTAACCCCTCCCTGCCTCAGTTTATTGATCTGAAAAATGACGATACTGTTAGTCCAAAGTTAATAATTTATTATGAAGATTAAATTAGTTAATCTATGTAAAAGTCTATGTAAGGAAACTGTGTTTAGCGCTTAATGTGTACCATAAATGCTGGCTGTTCTTAGTAATCATAGTAATACTCAGCAGTACTTGGAAAGATAAATAGTACTATGTCTAGAACTCATTAGTTCATGTGTTCAAACCAGTTGCCATTTCTGTTCCTCTGTCATCCCACTTGAAGTACTATTTTATCTTATCTTCCATGACATTGTATTCTGTTTTCCCTCTTATTTCGATGACTTCGCCTTCCTCATCTCCTTTGCTGGCTAACTTCTCTGCTTGAGTTCTAATCCTTGGAATGCCCCAGACCTCAGGTCCAGCCCTCTGTCTCATCCTGTTCATATTTTCTTCCTAATCTTCCAATTTAAGAAAGAAAACCAATCCAGACACTCATTATCACATTAACCAATTGCTTTCTCTGCAAATTTTTATCACTATTAGATATTATCATGTTTATGCACACACATATATATCGAGTACATTTTTACTACTGTTTTAATTTTATCAGTTTCTTCTTACTAGAATACAAGCCTCATGAGAATAGGTACTTTCAAGTGACTGCTCATCTCTACATCCCAGCAAATAGAGCAGTGGCTCATATTTAGAAATTTATTGAACAACTATATTACATAAGAAATAACATAACATGATATATGCATACATATATAATGCTGATGAATAAACATAATATTCATAACAACAACAGTAATAGCAAACACATGCATAATGTTTATTGTGGATTCTACTTAAATCAACTCATTCAGTCACCACACCAATCTTACGAGGTAGGCACTCTAATTTCCTTCACTTTACAAATTAGAATATTGAGGCAGAGTTTAAGTGATTTGTCTAAGGTTACACAACTATTCTATGCAGAGGGAAATTAATGGTACAGGAAAAAATGGTGTAATTGTGTTTATATCTGAGTTGCGGGTTTTTTACTTTTAAAAAATAGATGTTACGTGTTGTGTAGTATTCTCAAATAAGTATATACTATTTTAATAATAATTTTATATGGTAATTTGGGGGGAAACGTAAAATTCTATGCTCACAAAATTCCCCCTGAAAGAGAACCTTGGGAATCTGTGAGTTTCCACTTATTTTAAGATGAGAAGTCTGGGTCAGGAGGATTGGTGGAGTGGAAATGTCGCCATGCATTACCAAGTGGGTGATACCTGCAACAAAGAGATAAAAATTCAAAAATGAGTATGAGTAGTGTATTGGCCAGATAGGACTTGGGGAAAAGCTATAAAGAAGAAAGGGATGGCAGGTGGAAGCACACCAGTCTAATGAAAATATTTCAGACAATATTCAGGAGATGATGTCCTTCAGCATTGGGGGCAGATTGCTGGTCCAGCACTGCCTTAAGCTGGTACCGAGCCAAGTCTTGCCTACTTTTTCAGCTTCTGCCACACAAAATACTGATGCCTGTCTTGCCTGAATGGAGACGTTTTAGTGTTATTTAAGCTCACACAGAGTTAATAAGTATTTGAAAATACCCATCAGTAATTAGAGAGAACAGTGGAAGAAACAAATGGAAGCTGCTGCCTACAATATATGCTCCTCTGAATCCATTTCCTTACTCATTTAGTTAATCCAAAGAAAGCCATCTGAGGGAACTTTAAGGAAGATGAAGGAGCCGTGGGGAATTTATCACTAAACTAAGGCATGAGGCACCAACACTCTCTCAAAACATAGTAATCAACAAAAATAATAAATTCCAGATTATCATTCTTAAACATCTGATCTTTTCTAACTCTAGGTTGACTGTGAATTAAACCTTAGGTACTAGTGGAAAGGTTCAAAATGATTGTGCTATAATGCTCTCTCTGGGTGGCTGCCCATCATTCTGAGGGCAAATTTAAATAAGAAATAGGACTTTGGAGATAATCCAGTCGAATCCCTTCACTAAACAGGTCAGGAAGTTGAAAATAGAACATTAGACAGATTACCTAAGAGCACACAGCTTCTTTGGGTGGCCAGAACTACTTAGTTCTCTTTCTAGTGTACAACGCTCTATTTTCATTTGTGGATATTTATTTTAGCTCTTTTCCCAGGAATTTAGGAAGAATAAAGGAGCATATTTCAAATGTAATCAGAGAGTAAAACTGACTTTGTAGAGAGGTGAAGCAGACATGACGCCTCCATTGGGATCTGAGATGCACTAGGCAGGCCTCGGGTAAAATTGTGAGGCAGTTTTCTGGCCATCCCAGGAGTCCTTTCAGACTTTCAGACTTTCTCCATCCTAACTCCATTTTACACACCCAGCCAAGAGCCTACCGTCGTCTGCCTGCCTCCTAGACTACCCTCAAGAGAGAATCTACTATTATTCCAGTTTGCTTTCATGCTTCCCTCTATTTGACAAGATCTTCCACGTGGTCCTTCTCAATACTCCGTCCGGCCTCTCTCCTGAGCGTCCAACCTCTGTTGTTATCTTGCTGCTACGTTCACCTGGGTTACAGCTTGGCTTTAGTCTTAGTTAGCTGTGCACTCTTGAACAATTAGTTTACTTCTTTGTGCTTCAATTTCCTCATTGGAAAAATTGTAAAAGGACCTACCTCATAGAGTTGTGAAATGCAAAGCAGCGACTCCTATTATCCTATTTTATTTCCTTTCAAAAATTTTATTATAGGTTACTATCTTAATAGTAGATTTACTTATTTATTAACTTATTTACTGTTCGTCTTTACTGTTGTAATAAAATTGTAGCAGAGCAGAGAATTCAAGTTTCCTTTTCATCTTTTATCTCAAGTATTCAGAAAATTTCTTGGCAAAGAGAAATAAATATTTATTAAGTATTAATAAATATTTGTTAAGTAACTGGTAGTTATTCACAGTTCTGTGTACTTCAGTATGCTCTCAGGCCCCTTCAGTCTAAGCCTTATTTCTAACCATTGAATTAAACTGTTTTTTGTTTGTTTGTTTGTTTGTTTTTTGAGGAAGATTAGCCCTGAGCTAACTGCTGCCAATCCTCCTCTTTTTGCTGAGGAAGACTGGCCCTGAGCTAATCCGTGCCCATCTTCCTCTACTTTATACGTGTGAAGCCTACCACAGCATGTCTCGCCAAGCGGTGCCACGTCCACACCTGGGATCCGAACTGGTGAACCCTGGGCTGCCGAAGTGGAATGTGTGAACTTAACCACTGTGCCACCTGGCTGGCCCCTAAAGCTATGTTTTGATTAAAGGTGTTTCCAGCCTCCGTAAAGAGGGGGTGAAGGGCATTGTAGACCCATGTGGACCGGTGGCCCCAATTCTGTGTCTACATGAGTCACCTGTGAGCACTGAGAAGCGTCCCTTCTCCAGATGATTTTCCCAAGTGACCTACAATAATTTCTGAAATTCTGTTCTTTTCTTCACTTAAGCTCTGCCTTTCCCAGAGGTTACCAAATACTTGCCCTGAGGAGTTTATGTTCATACACAGGTGAATTCTAACTTTTGGTGTATCAACTAGTTTAATACCTTTTCTCATTGTAGATAAGCCTCTGACAACAAAAGCAAAATTTGTGTTTATAATCCGCTAATCATGTTGCCAATATTTATGTAAGTACCCAGACAGCACTACTGACAAGAAGATAGAAATGAAATGTGGAGGAAACTCAGTTCACCAATTTGCACCTATTAAAACTTTATATTTTTATAAATTTCTTCAAATTGTAACTTTTTTCTCCTTTCACTTGAGAGAAATGAATGTGGAATAGAATTTCAATTAACAAAAGGATATACAAAAAAAATGTTCCTTGGGAAACGAAATATACTATCTTTAGAAAAAAGCCAAGAATTAAAATAATTCAACTACTTTCCAAGTTTAATTCACATCTGACTGAAAATGTAAGAGATTTTAAGAGATTAGCAATAATAAGAAGGAAGGAGAGAGAACCAGGCCAGCCATATGCAATCACCAGAGTCAAGGAAATGTGAAGAGCTGACTTTAGAAGTGGAAAAACTTTTGATTACATAGATGTAGATGGCGTCCTAGCCTGTGGGCTACATTCAACAAGCATCCAATAAATACTACTTATTATAAAATGACTGTACAGAATAAGGACAATGGACTATTTCTAATTTCTTCTTATTCTTATTCATTATTATCATTGTTGCTATTTTTATATTTCTTTTGGCTATCAAGTATGGTTGTAAGTAGTAGGGGCAAAAAATAAGCAATGAACTAAAACAAATTTTTATGGATGAGTTCTACTCGGCATACAGTGAAGAAGTTTTGAGATGAAGAGGGGAAAGACAAAGGTCAGAAGAGAATAGCATCACATTCCATTTATTTTACAGTTTAGAAGCTGATATAGTATGAAGACATCTATTAAATTTTCACTTATGTGCTGATGTTTGAATGAGTCATTTTAATAAACTGTGTTTTTATTCCCTAATAATAAAATACGAGATATAAATTACTTTGTCTACACAACAAAATACAGCCATATCAAAATTACAGGAATATTATTATAAGAAAATCACATGAAATTAATCTACATAACATAAAATAAATACATAAAATTAATTTTTTCCAATATCTTTATTTTATAAATGAAGAATATGAGGCCAGAGAAACTTGTGATTTGTGCAAAGTCCATCAATGATAAACCAGTGGTCAGAATCTAATGTTCTGGTATAGTCATTATGGAAAACAGTATGGAGTTTTCTCGAAAATTAAAAATACAACTACCACATGACCCAGCAATCCCACTTCTGGGTATACATCTAAAGGAGATGAAATAAGTGAAGAAGTTCTGGGGGTCTGATGTACAGCATGGTGACTATAGTTAATAATATTGCATTGCACACTTGAAATTTCCTAATAGACAAAATTTTAGGTGATCTGAGCACAGAAAAAAATAGTAACTATGTGTAAGATGATGGATGTATTAATGAACTTTATTGTGGTAATCATTTCACAATGTACGTGTATATTAAATCATTACATCATACACCTTAAAAATGACATTGTATAACCTAAATGTTTACGGTTTTTATTTGTAAATTATATTTCAATAAGCCTGGAAAAAGTTCTAAAAAGAATCCAGTATTTTGACTCCCAGTTTGGTGCTCTTTCCCCCAGAGAGAAGACGTACATGGACAGCATCTGGAGGAACGGTGACCAAACTTCTAGCTCTTCACCTAGGAAATATTTTGGCTCAGGTGTGTTCCTAGGTGCGTTCACCTGGGAAATCACATAGTGAACAGCTCACTGCAAAGTGTATGCAACTGACATGGGGGAAGACAAATTTTGTGAAACTATTGTTCTCTTGAATTCCTGCTTATTGACTTGGCGTCATGAATTTTCTTCAACTCTTTCTGACTCTATTAAAAACAATAGCAAAAACAGAAGTCAGAAGAATATCAAACCACACCTTGAAATGATCCAATTTGAGTAAACTCTTAAATGCAATGTATAAATATTTATATACATACTCACACAAGTATATGTGTGTGTGTACATCTCCGTATATTTGTATGTCTATATATATTCATATATATGTATATCTCCATATATATACTATAAAGTTCTTAAATGAAGTCTATGCACTGCCATAATTTTAAATTCTACCTGTTTGAACGTTAACGTAAAATTTGACTAAGACTTGGAATTTGACACAAATTAGTTTTTAGTAGATGCTATAAATTTCATTTTATTAAATAGAATTGGAATTAGGGAAAATAGTCTAGTATGGCTGAGCCATTAGTAGAAATGTAGTAAAAGTTAGTGTAATTACAAGTGATTTTTAGTAACTTTATTTTGAATGGATACTCTTATCTCATTTAAAATAGTCAGAGTATTGTCTACTGATTAATTTTTCTACCCATGTTAAGAGAAAACACACAAATGGAGGGATGCTCTGGTAAAGCAAAACCAAAATCCAAGGCACTGGGTTCACATAGCCTTTTTTTTTTTTTTTTCTTTTTCTTTTTTTGCTGAGGAAGGTTAGTCCTGAGCTAACATCTGTTGCTAATCTTCCTCTATTTTTTCTGTGAGTTGCCACCATAACATGGCTGATGAGTGGTGTAGGTCTGTGCTTGCAAACCTGGGCAGCTGAAGCGGAGCACGGTGAACTTAACCACTAGGCAATAGGGCCAGCCCCTGACACAGCCTATTTTAATCTGTATCCTTTGTGAAAAGTTAAATAAGTTTTAGTATTTTTTTAAAGAAAAAGATGTAAAATCATCTAAAAATGTCATTTAAAGCTACTTAGGATATATCGATTTTGCCTATTTTCCAATCATTTAAATAAGTTGTATATTTTCAATGGAAAGACTATGCTGTTACAAATCTTATGTTTTAAACCCACTATAAACTATTTTAAGCTATAGCTTAGTATTCTCTTTATACTCAGGTCTTAAAACTGAAGTTGATAACAAATAATCATATGCAGCAAAATAATTTATACAACCTAAACAAGTACTTAATTGATCGAGAGATTTTGTTTTCATATATATATGTAAATTTTATATCTCCTAAACTCCTCCACTTCTTTCTATATAGTAAACTTAGATGCAATCATTTGACTCCAAATGTTTAGTTAATCCTTCCCCCAAGCTTTCACTTCAAGTCACTTCAGGAGGACATACATTTTCTCGCACTGTTAAAAATGTGGTGGTTTTGGATGATGACAAGGCAATTTCACGAGAATATATTCACAAGGTCAATTATTTTTGTTATAAAGTCTATCTTGATTTATGAATCAACATTTTTGCTTGTGACAGAAACAAGACTTAAATTTACCCGGAAAAAAAGAGAGGAGAGTTATTGAAAAAATACTATGGTTTATTCCATCACCACCGAGAACCTGAATAACCAATGGTGAGAGAGCCAGGGATGGATGAGCATCCGAGACAGCTAGACAGCTCAAATGCCAAGAGGAGAGTCTCTCTCTCCCTCTGCTGAATCTTGGCTAGAGTGTCCTCTACTGTAGACTGGATTTTTCTACATCTCAGGAGACATGGCTGCCAAGAGTTCCCAAGTCTCATAGCTCGCAGTCCTCATCACCGAGACAAATTATCCATTTTTGAAGTTCCAGGGGAAAAGGGAGGGGAAAGTAGCGGACATATCTCTTCCCTTTAAAGGCATAACCTGAAAGATGGGCGAATCACTTCTGCTCACATCCTGCAAGTCAGAATTTAGTCTCATGGCCAAACTTAGCTGCAAGAAAGACTGGAAAACACGTCTTAACCAGGGGAGCTATGTGTCCACATATATTTTAAGGATACTTTTAAAGGAAGAAGAGTGCTATGGAAATCAGAGGACAATTCACACCAAACAATTATGACAATGAAGACGCGATAACAACTCAAGCATCGTTAGATCGATGGAACCGGAGTAGAAACAGAAATGAACCAAAAGTGTGGTTTCCCAAAAAAGGCAGGAGATTTTTGAAGATGTCTCAAAAAAATTTACCTTGTTACTGCAAATAAGGCTTTTACTTTCAAATTATTTTTCATAACACATTTAGCTAGCTAATTAAAATTAAGACTAAGCAGGCTTCATTTTGGTTTCCTTCATTGCATTACAGTGGTTTTATTTAAAAGGTTAATGGATATGTTTGTCCTTGTTTTCCGAGAGAATATTGTTTCTTTGGTAATAACAGCTGAATTCTGAAAGCCTCTTATTAAGAGATTAAAAATAATGTTCTGGATCCTGCCAGGTGAGTAACTACTCACTGGGTGAAAAATAAGACATTAGAAACGAAAAGTAATTTTCTCCAACAAATGGCAAATGGCACTCCAGTGAAGCCGCACTGGCTGCTTATCCTAAGTACCTATTTCAGACCTGGGAGCAGCTGAGTCATTCAGCAGAACCTGACCCCATGTACTTTTCAATTGTTCCTCTCATTTCATACAAAAAGCAGAAACGATCAAATCTCTTCCAGGAACCCACATCAGAGACACCCCCAAAATGGCTGTCAGCATAGGAGCATCCCTGACATGGTACCCAAGATCTTCCCTAACGGAGATGTTTCTATTATGTCCACCTAAATATCTTTTGCATTTCAAATCTGGTGCATAATCCTCCATATCACCTCCTGCCAAAATAGCCATTGTATATTTTAACTGGGAGAGGATGGCTGCCACATAGCTAAATTGGAAGCATGGGTATTTTTAGTGCTTGTTGAAAGGACTTACATAAAGAGCGCCTCTATTCACCCTATTGGGATCCTCTTATGTAAAAGGCCTGGCACGAGCATAAGGTATTATTATGACTATAAAAGCTCCTCACTCTGTAATCATAGGAAAGGCAGTATTACGGAGAAATACCATGCAGTTGCATGGCAACTGAATCCTCGTGGAGTTAGTTACCACGCAGAGGAGTTATTATGAATGCAGCCTAAGCAGCCCAGCCAAGACAGCACCCAGACCACAAGCAGGTAAAGACCCACTTGTTGCCTGAGGACGTTTGCTCCTCCATCCTGGTAACTGAATAGAATTCAAGATGAAGTCATGGTTTTTGTGTCCCTACACAGAGCCAGAATACCAGTTAAGGGTGTTTTGTTGGACAAATTTCTCGCACCTTTTTTCATTGTGAGAGAATGAAAAAGTGCAGACGTCATAAAGTGTCAGTAACAACGTGGGAAATCCACAGCTGCAAGTTGCACCACATCCAGATGATTATAGAAATATAAATAGGCTTTACTAACCTCAAAGTCTTCTGTTGTTAAAAAATAAAAATGTAGGGGCTGGCCCAGTGGCGTAGTGGTTAGGTTCATGCCCTCTGCTTTGGCAGCCCAGAGTTTGTGAGTTCGGATCCCTGGCGCAGACTGGCATACTGCTCATCAAGCCATACTGTGGCAGCATCCCACATGTGAAAAAGAGGAAGATTGGCACAGATGTTGGCTCAGCGACAACCTTCCTAAAGCAAAATGAGGGAGATTGGCAACAGATGTTAGCTCAGGACCAATCTTCCTCACCAAAAAATAAAAATAAAAATGTAGATAGTTTTTATTGAGTAAATGTCATGTTTTGCCTACCAGCCTCCCTTCTCTCTTTTGGCAATCAATAAAATTTGATCTTCTGAGAAACTACTCTTTCTTCACTCTCAATCCTTGTTGTTCACATGGGCTGGATCCAGCCTGCCACTAGAATGAGCAAGTGATCCAGAATGAGGCAATCAGCATATTTCATTTCCCTCAGCTGGCTCCGGATTGGGCATATGACAAAGCCAGGACAATGAGACTCATTTGGGGACTTCTTTTGGATCTTTCGGGAAAGAGGAACTCTCTTTCTGCTGGGCTACCTTAGTCAGCTGGAGGTCCATCAGAGGTGGTTGGTGGCCACCTTGCCTCCTGTGGACATAACTTGCTCGGAAAGAAGCCAGCACAAAGGAACGTACAGCCAAGAGATGTAGGACACAGACTGCCAATTGCATCATTTGAGAGTTGGGTCCAGTTGGAACAATATCGTACCCCCAAACTTTGTCAATAGACAATTTTTGTGTTTTAAATTTAAACCCGCTCAAATTAGGTTTCTGCCACTTGGAATGAGAATTTTCCTACAAATATTCAGCGTGAGCCTGGGCTCTAGAATTGACATCTGATCTCTACCACTAACTAGACCTGGGACAAGTTACATACTTTTTCTGACCTCCAGTTTCTCTGTTTCTGAAATGAGCATCATAATTGCACCTTAACTCAAGGTTTTGCTAATGTTAGATGAAACAGCACATATAAAGAGGTTATGCAAGTGCTTGGAATAAAAAATGAGCTCAATACATGGTATTTATTATTTGCTAAAGATTTGCAGAGGTCTCTGTCGGAAACAAGTGGAGTATTCAGGTATGCAGAGAGCGTGGTTCTTTCAGGGATAGCTCAATTACTCCTTCTACTCTCCTGGGCCATTAGTGCTTGGGTTCCACTTAACCTGAGAAAGACCAGTTGGCCTTTAATAGGTTCAGAAAGATTCCTCTCACACACATCTCCCTGGAGCACTGCAAGAGGTCAGCGTAGGCCATCACGATTCAAGAGACCTGTAGATTTCCATCTTTGTTCTAAGATTGGGGTAACCCTCCCCCCACCTTGTTCCCTCAAAGCACACATCCCTCTCTTCTCTCTGAGAAAACTGGCATAATAAGCTTGGGCCTTCAAAGCCACCCTAGGAAGTCCTCTGCATAAAAGCTTTGTGCTCTGCCGTGGACTTTCCCTGGAGTACCAAAACACCAGGCCCTGGGATGTGTTCTTGGAAAGGGAATGAAATAAGAGGAAAAATAGACAAAGTGCAAAATACAAATTAATATCTCAATATATAATATTCATTGAGTTGTCACGATCACCACTGTGCTAAGCAGAGGCCCCCACACTTTCTCAGTTCTTGAAGCCGTTCATATCTCAGCAACTTTTTCGTGGCATCTACAGGCCAAAAGAAATACCTAACAGTTCCATTTAGTAAATGGGTACACTTATTTTTTTATTTTTATTTTTTTGAGGAAGATTAGCCCTGAGCTAACTACTGCCACTCCTCCTCTTTTTTGCTGAGAAAGCCTGGCCCTGAGCTAGCATCTTTGCCCATCTTCCTCTACTTTGTATGTGGGATGCCTACCATAGCATGGTATGCCAAGTGGTGCCATGTCCGCATCCGGGATCCGGACCAGCGAACCCCTGGGCCGCCAAGAAGCAGAACGTGCAAACTTAACCGTTGCGCCACTGGGCCGGCCCTGTAAATGGGTACATTTAAACGTTGTAGTAACTATTTATATTGTAACAACTTAGTTGCAATTTGAAAAACTGACCACATATATTGAAAAAAAATAATATTTTATTTCATTCTAAACTATTCGTAATTATTATTATTAGGGGGCTTAAAATAACACAGATTTATTCTGTGACAGTTCTGTAGCCTAGAAGTCTGACTGTCTTCCCGGACTAAAACCCACGTGTCAGCGGGGCTGCGTTCTTGCTGGCAGGTCTAGGGGGGAATCCATTTCCTTGCCTCTCCAGCTTCAAGAGCTGCTGTGTGGCCCTCCCTCTGTCTTCAAAATCAGCAACCTTCCTTCTCTCTGTGCCCTGTGCCTTTCTTCCATAATTACATCTCCCTCTGATGACAGCCAGGAAAGGCCCTTCACTTTGTTTTTAATTGAAGTGTAATTGTCCTACAATATTCTGTTAATTTCAGGTGTACATCATAGCAATATACACTATGAGATGATCATCACGATAAGTCCAGTTACCATCTGTCACCACCCAAGTCATTACAATATTATTGGCTATATTCCCCATGCTGTACATTACATCTCCACGAGTCATTCACTTTATAACTGGAAGTTGGTGCCACTTAGTCCCTTCACCTATTCCATCTTTGCCCCTACCCCTCTCCCCCAATTATTTACTGAGATGTCATATGCAGATATTGGGCAACACGTTTTCTCAAAACTTAAAATCAGTTTGGGCACTGCCACCCTCATTTTCTATTGCATACCAGTTTCTTCATAAGACTTGCTTTACCACCACCAAAAGTCAGATGGTGCAATCTGATGTTGAAACTGGGAAGCCAATAGTTTGTGTGATGTCTGCTTTCCCTTGAAAAATTCAAAATCTCTCCTTTGAGTTTGCAATGGCACTCAGCACCTCAGGGCACGGTTTGGGGAACCATGTTGGTAAACCACTTCCAAGCATCTTCTCATGTTATCCATTCAACAGTCCTATGAGCATAGGGACTTTAATTAATCCGGTTATAAAGATGAAACCAGATGTAGGTGTAGTGACTTGTCTAAGGTTTTAGCTAGAACAGGGAAGACAGGGATTTGAATCAGGGGTTCCCTGGGCTCTGCTGTCGATCTCTGCTCTTCAATGGCTAACCTAGGAAACAATCAACCTCATAGCGTACATTATTTGGTTAATTTCACTCTTTAATTTATTTCGTCATACCTAGACTTTTTAATGAACACTAGCAGTATGCTCCCTCCTGGGTTTGGAGCTGGGAGTCTAGCGTGAGCCTGAGCTTAGAAAGCTGGCTGGTATGTGAATGGCCAACAATCACATGAAGAGGTACTTAGCTATACTCTCATCAGGGAAATGCAAATGGAAGCCAGAGGAGATACTACAATATTCTCGTTACAATGGCTAAAATTAACACCCGCCTTACAGTAACAAATGTAAGAGAAAACATGGAGCAAGTGGAACTCTCTGACATTGCTGGTGGGAATATAAAATGGTACACCTCCTTTGAAAACAGTTTAATAATTTCTTTTTAAGTTAAACTTACACCTACCCTATGAGCCAGCTGCTCTACTCGTAGGTTTTTACCAAGAAAAAAGGAAGCATATGTACAAAAAACACTTGTACAGGAATTTTCATGGCATCTTTAATCATAATAGCCCAAAATGGGAAACAACTCAAACACCTATCAACAAAAGAACGGAAAAACAAGTTGTGATATATTTATGCAATGGCATATTACTTTCAATTAAAAAGGACAAATTTCAGATATACAACATGGATGGATGTCAAAAACATTAGGCTCAGCAAAGAAATCTAGACACAGAAACTACATAGTATATGATTCCATTTAGATGAAGCACCAGAACAAGCAAAACTAAGCTATGCTTACAGAAATCAGTTTCCTCAAACGTGGGGGTGGCAGATGGCAAGTGGCAGGGATACCTCGGAAAGAGGCACAAGAATGCTTGGAATTTTTTTATATGAGAAATATTGGAGTACCCGGAGTGATGAAATAGGGAATACTTGGGTATATGTATTTGTCAGACTCATTGAGCTGTACACTTTGTGTCTGTGCATTTCACATTTCATAAATTAGAACTTGAAAAATATTTCAAGCTGACAAGGACAAAGAAGGGCAATCAAGCTGTAAGGGTGCTGTCACAGAATTATCTTAGGGTATACCAGGGGGGCACAAGACCGTGTGCGATCAACAGAATAACTTCATAGAGGATCCAAACTTGAGGAGAAATTTAGCTGATAAAGAGGTATCATGGTACCATCATGTTGACTGTTCCTAAAATGCCATCTCTAGCAGAAGCAGTGAGGAATACAAAGGAATGAAACTTCGAGAGACCCCAGCCTATCTGGGGACAGGGCAGTAAAGGGAGTTAGGGAGGAAAGAAGAATGAGTCATATCTCATTCAGATAGGTGGTTGAAGAGGAAGGGAGGGGTCAGATTATCGGCATTTTCTGGGAATATACCCAATAAGTGAGCGTTTTCCAAAGAGTGATCTTGATGCTGGAGAGATGCCTCTTAATAACGGGATCATGTGACTGGGAGATCCCCTCTTGTAGTGTCAAAACAAACGAACAGAAGCATTACAAAAGTTTTGAGAATGTCTGCGGACAGAAAGAACAAACAAATAAAAAAGCTTTTGGTTAATCGAGTGTTTACATTCCTTGGATATTTTGCTCTCTAAGAGCCACTGCTGTAGGCAAAAGACAGCTTTAAATTCTCACTTCTCTCTAGTGACCTTTCCTTAAACCATTTCAGGTCAATTTGGTTTTCTTTAAAAGAAAATGTCCTTGCTAACTTTACTCCCTATTTCTCTCTTTTGGGAACTTGGCGAGAGACAATGGGTACACGTAAGGACTATGCTTTTAATCCAGGTGGCCCATGTCCATGCCTTACAGACCAGGGATGCAAGTAGCTGCCAGAAAGCTTAGGTGTAACAATGAGCTTGCGGCCTGAGCAGCTCCGATTTACTGTACGGAGCAGAAGCCCGGTGACTTCAGTTACACGTTCTATTAAAGAAGTAGAGCCCTGTAGACAGGGTGGAGCTTTAATAAATATGGATACCAAAATCGCCTTCAAGGGGAAAGGAAGGTTGTCTCTACTCAAGGATAGAATTGGCCCTGTTACAATTCAAACATACCATTAAAAAGCTTAATGATGCGTTTTCACAAGCCTTGCCCATCAAAATCCCCACTTGCCTGATCTGACAATTGCAATGCTAATGGATCAGAGTTTAGAGAGAGATTTATTACCAAATTAATGGGAGAAATGTTCATCTACCAATAATGGTTATAATATATGGAGCATTTATAATGTTCCAAGACCCATGTGAAATATTTTATGTGCATCCGCTGAAATCTCAAACCACTCTAAAGAGTGGCTCTAAGCTGCCCCAATTTTACAGACAAGGGCTCAATTGTAAAGCATCACACCATTATGTAAACAGCAGAAGCAAGATGAGAATCTAAATATGACCGAGCCTAAGTCCATAGTCTTAACCGCTTTGGTTTTTAAACAAACATTTAACAATAAAACCATTTTCAAAAACATTTGTGCTTTGGCTGGCGACATGATGCCAAGAGATTTCAGCTTTTAGATCCCCCAGGAAACTTTGCTCTTTAAGTTAACGTTTCAAGCATCGTGGACCCCTGCCTCAGCTGCCAGCACAGTGGGAGAGAGGGGAGAGGGACCCATCCTTCTCACGCGGCTTTCTGACAACCTCGGGGATCCGATCCAGCAATGGTGGATGGGATTGGGAGCTCTGCATATCAAGATTCCTTCCTGAGAGGTTTTAGACACCTGGCCTTCCTGAAATGCTTTATTAAAATTGTGAGTGAAAGGCCCTCAACCTGCTCCGGGGGGTGGAAGTATAGTTAGCAAGCAGTTATAACCTCTATTTCTTCATCAGTGGAATTCTTTTTATGAGCGAACTAAGAAACTTTAAAAGAAAAAGAAACAAAGCCACAAATTTAAAAAAAATATATTTTAAAGTTTTGATTACTATTTTTGGGAGAGCATTAGAAAAAATAGTAGATTTTTAAGTCACTTCTGACATCTTTTGGATAGCAATAAAATTCTGAAATTGTCACAACCATGGCAAAGATTTGGAGAACTAATTCACCTTTAAAATTAAAAAGAAAAAATATTATACCACTCATCAACAGGGCTATAGTTAATGGTCTACCAGTGTTTTCATTAGCCTTTCTCCCCAGTGCCCATTGACAGCTACATTCCCCATAACTAAGATAAAACAACACTCCAATGAATCTGTAATGTACAACGCAATCCTCCTCAAGGTGCTGAACATCGAGAAGCCCCCAATCAGCAACGGAAGCACGGCATAGTAAATTCTCGTAAATACCAAGATATAAAACACCCAAAGCAGGTATAAGCCAAACCATCACAAACAAATACAATTATCTCCAATAATTGTATTTAGTAATTGATTATGGTTTTCTTGGTTCCGAATGGTCTCTTCTTGTCGTAGATTGCGTTACTGTTCACCCATTATTTACTCCCCACACTTTCTTTAAGGTGGAGTCCTTCCTTATCTCAGTGACTTTGGGTTTGGCCGTGTGACCTCCGTTGATCCTTGGACAGTGAGCAGATGTGGTCCAAGCAGAAACTTTACATGTGCACATGTGGTTTGGCTTGTGTTCACCCACTCTTAGGATGGACATGAGAAAAGCATACCCCAGGCAGCCGCTGCTCTTCTCACATGAAGCAGAACCAACCCAAACCAACCCAACTGATGTACAGCCGTCTGAAATAGAACGTTTCCAGGTGACCCGCAGACCCATGAGTGAGAAAAATAGATGCATACTGTTGCATTTGGGAGTGGTTTCTTAGATAGAAATATTGTAGCCTAATCCTAATACCCTACGTCATTCCAACTCCAAGTATATCTAATGACAATTGATTCTAGACCATGCTGGCAAACTCTATACAACCAGGTAGCTCTGGGTGTCACATTAAGTAATTCTCTCTGTCTCTAGCCAGTACAAAATTCCCACCTCAGCACTTACTCTCCACTGGCAAAGATTTTCACCTCTTGTTCCTCTGATTCAGCTTCCAATTTCATGTAATTTAAATGAGACCCTCACCCAGAAGGTAAAGGAGGGATCCAACTGTCTGCTTGGGTGATCAGCTGCATCTCAGGGTGGAAAGGGTAATGTTTGGTTCCACATAGCTCTTCTTGGCCTGCATCCTCTACTAGAATCCTCGTGGACTCTGGTCTCTGGTGTTGACTGGTCTAGCTAGTCATGTCTTGGTGTGGCTCTCTCATTATCTCTGATATTTTCTACTTTCATATTTTGACAGGTGACATAGCCGTGGGTGCCCAAATAGGATTCCACACAGCATTCTTAGAGGCTGAGACTGTGGAGCCTGGCCACTTCCCCTAAGTCCAATCGCAGCCTCAGCTGGGGGTCCCCTCTTCAGCCTCTTTTGGGAGATGGCAAAATATAAAACACTCCCCAATGACATCTATGGTCTACCTTGAAGTTTACGGGGAAATTGGGAATGCTGCCAGAAACTGGAGAGTGTTCTTCACCGTCTTCCGCCTAAGCATGCCGCTTGTCCACCTCTTTGTCCTCCCCTAAAACCAGAGCAGAGCCCTCGTGAGTCTCAGCTTCAACTCTCCGCCAGATCACCCGAAGTCGTTTGTTGCTCTTTGCCGTCAGAGGCAGGAAATACAAACAAGAAGCTTTCCAACTGGGTTAACGCAGGGCGGGATAATCTCCTCACTGCCAAGACAAAGGTCAAAATGTCGAGTCTCTTTCTTTGGTGTGAACTTAGTGCAAATCTGGGGAGTCAGGTAGAAAGCATAAATCTGAGGATAGAAGAGAAGATTTAAAGTAACTCATTAAAGAATTGAATGTTTATGTTTTCAGGTGGTTTTCTTTTATGTCAGGTAGTCAAAGAAGTAGTCAGTATTTCATGTTTCGAGTTATTGCCACTATGTTTCATATACCAAGTCATTGAGGTTGGTTTTCTTTCTTTCTTTCTTCCTTCCTTTCTTTCTTTCTTTCTTTCTTTCTTTCTTTCTTTCTTTCTTTCTTTCTTTCTTTCTTTCTTTTTTGGTGAGGAAGATCGGCCCTGAGCTAACATCTGTTGCCAATCTTCCTCTTTGTTTTTACTTGAGGAAGGTTGTCGCTGAGCTAACATCTACGCCGATCGTCCTCTATTTTATGTGGGATGCCACCACAGTATGGCTTGATGAACTGTGCTAGGGCTGCACCCAGGATCCAAAGCTGTGAACCCTGGGCCACCGAATTGGAGAGCGAGAAATTAACCACTACACCACCAGGCTGACCCTGTCATGTTTCTTTTAAGCGAATACGTCAAAGGAACAAATTTGATTGACAGATTGGATTTGAAGGGTTGGATGTTCACCTACAGAATTTAAGTTCTCTGAGAGCAGAGACTTCCTTGGTTTGTTCATTGCAGGAAACCAAAGAGTGTCATTTGCTTTGAAAGAAAGTATCGGTTGAGTGAATTGATACAAATAAGACTAAAGCTTTTTTTCCCCAATTTTAACTTCCATTTTGCAATATATGATAAAGTCAGGATCAACTTAAGGAAAATAGCCTGGATCTTACTTTTATTGTCCTCATTTCAATATTTTACTTAGCCAAGTATAAGTTCTTCTCCTTACTAGAGAAATGTAAAACATCACACAAAAATGTCTAGCTCTTTGTCATTCAAATCCCCACGTGCTTTTCATTAAACTTAGGTGTGAGCATCATTAAAAATTAACATGCTTATCCTATTTAATAGTTTTTATTCATTAAAAGTAAATAACTCATTTTCGCTGTCAAAACCCACAAGGACCTTTTTTTCTTAACCAAGGAAAAACAATTATTTTGAATAATGTAGCTGTAGTTTTCATAAAACATTTTCCCAGGATAATCATTAGATCTTGACTCATCGCTATGATCCCTTGACAACCTATGTAGCAACTTAACTTTTACACAGGAGCGAGGTGGTTCAAAGCTTGGGTTAATTTCCTACGGAAAATATAGTAAGTCCAACTCCAGGGGAAAACAGTTTGAAAAGGCAACGTCATAAATATAAACACTCACCATTGATTATAGACACTTTGGGAGACAAACGCTCATTTTAGCAATTAAATTGAAAGCAAAGAGTTGATCATGTTCTTCTATGATCTCTTCACTTCTATCTGCACCCCTCAAGCTCTGAAGAATACAGAAACACCCTGGAGGAGTGAAGGAAATCAACTCCCTTTCTATTTCTTTCTGCATTCTCCTCTCACATATTAGCCTAAGAGATGAGAAACCCTGAATTTCAGCCAGCAGTCAGTGCAAGATTGGTGGGTGAGATACATCACTGAGTACCTTCACAGGATGTGAAATGTCTGCCTTCACTCTTAGAGAGTAAGATACACAGGTCTCATTCACACAGCACACGCAGTGAATTTGAGCAGGCACTCAAGAGTATATCCGTTCCCGTGATATTGACTTGTGTAACCTGTCGCTGTGTAACAGTAAGGATGATTGTTGTAGCCAGCCCGTGACAGAAAATACCAACCCAAAGTGGCCTAAACTATACTGGAACTTATGTCTTTGTTGGGAGAAAATTCTTGATGGGTCTCTTTTGTCTCTGTGTATATTGCAAGCAGAGGTACTGCCTGTCTTTCTTCCAGCCTGTCTTTTCAAGGATGTTTGCACGGCAAATAGCCTTGGAAGGTAGAGACATTGTCTCCCTCCAAAGTCATCAGCAGGCTTAATTTATCATACCGTATAATAAAAATAATGTCTCCTTCCTGAGCAAAGGGCATGCTAGCTGCTCATTACAAAGATTCTGGTTCCCTAAGGTCAGGGTTCTTCTCCTATAGCACAAGCGACTGTGAGAGCAGGTAACACCTGGCCCTCTTCAGGTCATCCGTGGGAATTGGAGGCCTGGGGAACGAGTGCACATGCTGACACTCTGGCTGCCGCTATTGCTTTAAGAACTAAATCATCCTTCGTTACTTAGTCAGAAATCTTATGTCTGCTGCCAGCATCCACGAAACTGTGGTAGGCTAACTTTTGGACTAGCAAGAACGATAAATTTGCAGACCCTTCACAGATCTTGACCATCTCGTAACAAGAAGACTAGAGATAGGGTAGACCGCAGGCGTACATCTGGGCTCCCGCGCTGCTTCTCTGTGATTCTTTTTGCTCTGCCTTTTTCTGTGTGTTGGCTTTGATCTCAGTCTGGGAGTGAGATGGCTGCAGAAGTGTTGGTTTGCAAACTGGGACCATGCATGGAGGGCAAGGAAAGAGCAAAGAAAGAGGCAGATCGCTCCAGATTGGTAGGTGGCAGGTTTAATAAGCAAAGGAACTCACATACGAGGCTTGTCTTGGGCGCCCACAAGATCTCTGCGCCTGCCTGCCAGAATCTTAAAAGCTTCTATAGAGGCCTTAGCTGCATTCAGTCACATACACCACCCAGATGATCTCAAGAACACCTTTCTCTCTCCCAGCTATGTCCTCAAACATGGCTCCCACTGTGGCAATAGTGGGAAGAAGTGCATTTCAAAGACAGGAGAGGGGAGGAGAAGCCTCTGATTGCCTGGGTCCAGCTCACGGGTCAAGCAGTGGTTGTGTTTTTTCAATGACCTCCTCCAACAAGAAGTTCCAGAAAACGCATCCAAATGTGAAAATGTTTAGCAAAAAGAAGAGATGATGTATTTCTATGTAATTTTAAAGGGCAGGGAAACCTTTCCCAGAAGGCACTCCTCACAATGTGTTGACCAGTCCTGGGTCATAAACAAACACACAAAAGATAGTGAGGAGACGCTTCATTGACCGGCACTGAGGGTCACATACTCTCTCTTATAAACCGTGTCAAAGGCAGAGGGAAGACAAAAGAGTATGAACTGAGCTTGTCCAGAAGAGGGTCTGTGGCTGGAGTTTGGGAATGGGGAAGACAGAGAGTTTTATAAGGAGCTATTGCACTCCGCCCAGATATTGATAGCGGCAGGAATGGACAAAGTGGATTTTTAAGGTGGTTTGCCATGAGTTAAGAATGAATCTCTCTTCCTCACGCTTTCTGGTGTCATGCCACTAAATATAAATTTCTGTTGTCTTCAATTACTAACATATAAGTTTTTGAACTGCCATTTCCATGCAGAGACCAGGCTGCATGGAAAATGAGAGGTGATGTTTAATTGATGCTTTGTTGAAATGGAAAAGTGTATAAAAATAAGTCTTCCAGTAAATTACATAACTGTGGGTAATAAAATCCCTGGGAAAATATTTTATTTTCACGTGGCACAAATGTTTAAGTGCTTAGATAATTTTTCCAGGTCAACAAAATAGGGGAGTGGACGGGGGTCAAGAAAGCAAGACGTGAAAAGAGCAAAAACTTCGAGTGATTAGAAAGCGTTGTCTAATCTTCATATAATACCTCCATCCTCCTCTCTGTTTATAGGACTAGGAAGCTACAGATAGATTTTATACTGTTGTCTTGCCTGTTACCTCAGCTTCCCAAAGTAATTTGTCTCTGTAAGGTTAAAGTAGCAATACTCTGTGGTGGATAATTTTATGTGTCAATTCGACTGAGCTACAGGATGCCTAGACATCCAGTCAAACATTATTCTGTGGGTGTGTCTATCAGGGTGCTTCTGGATGAGATGTGAATTAATAGAACAGGGAAAGCAAATGGTCCTCCCTAATGTGGGTGGGCCTCATCCAATCAGTTGAAGACATGAATAGAACAAAAAAGCTGAGTAATTCCTCCTGCCTGACTGTTGAGCTAGAACATAGGTCTTCTCCAGCCTTCAGACTCCCACTGAAACATCAGCTCTTCTTGGGTCTCGAGCCAGCTGGCTTTTGGACTGGAGCTTATACCCTCAGCTCTCGTGGTTCTTAGACTTTTGGACTTAGACTGGAACTACACATCAGATCTTCTGAGTCTCTAGCTTGCCAACTGCAGGTCTTGGGATTTCTTGGCCTCCATAATTGTGTGAGCCAATTCCTTATAATAAATCTTTTCATGCGTGTATATGTGTGTTGGTTCTGTTTCTCTGGAGGATCCTGACTAATCCAAGCTCCTAAGACAGTTTCATTTGCTCACATCTGCCCAGGCATACACATTCAAACAGCGTCAGTTAGACAGCCGGCTGCTTTAGGCATTTATTTATTCGTCCCCAATAACATCATGAATATTCTGTGTAATACGGTAGTCACTAACCAGGTGTGTTTATTTTGATTTGTATAGAATTCATTAAAATTAATGAAAAGTGGAAATTCAGTCCATCAATCACACTTAGCTGCATTTTACACACTCAGTAGCCACATGTGGTTAGTGGCCAACACATTGGACAGCACAAATACAGAACGTTTCTTTAATTGAAGAATACCCCATTGGACAGCACGGGGCCATACAATAATGGATTCTTTTCTCATTGACCCATAACTGCAGAATACTCTTGCATCCCTTGATTTCACTTGATATTCCCCTCCACAATGAAACAAATAAGGAACAGATGCTATATAGTCAAAAATTACCCTTGAAAATCCATCAAGGCATGGATAGTTTGTGCGTATAACACTATACAGATATATAAAAATATATAAGGTATTATTTAAATACATGTATCTGAAAAATGCATATATATGTAAGTATAGAATATGGTATTTAAATATTTCAATGATTCTCTAATACTCCTTCTCTGTCTGACAAGAAGATCATTTCTGAATTTACACCAGCATTGAAGTGAAGCTCCTCTGCCCCTGTCCAGTTTTCAGGTGTACAAAGGCCCTCTCATACTGTGTTAGTCTGTTTCCAAGCTTGGATGAGGAAAGTGCATTCTCAAGCATGCCTACTTCACTGCCAGTCTGAAGGCAGCAGGGGCAGAAGCTGACTCATCAGTTATCATGATCACAGCAGGTGCCTCCCCCACAGGTGATAGGTGCTTCCTCAACCCGCATGAGTTTGTGGATGAAAAGCTAGGGAGGAATTCATTTTTGAGACAGAACAGTGTGGATGAGAGAATCATTATGGTTTAGGTAGGTCTTTCACAGAGAACATAATATGGCCAGCTGAAGAACAGGTAAAAAAATTTCACCTAGAAAGATGAAGTGATCTAAGGTACAAAGGTGAAATTTGGCACAGCCATTTTTGAGAAAGTAAAGAACAGACTTGTCCAACTTCTTATCCTGGCATTGCCCATCATGCATCCTAGGCTTCATTCCATCAGAATTCTTGCTTATTTCTCAACATGCCGTCTTACGTCCTCTCTCTCTCCTTCCTATTTTTTTGCATCTGCTGTCTCTAACATACGTTCAGAATCCTTCTTCACCGGGGAAACTCCTCCTCTCATCTCCCCATCACAGCCACCTCTCCAAAGCCTTGTCTGACTCTTATGTGCACAGACACCCACTCTTGGACTCTCAGAGTACCTTATTAATCCTCTATCCTTTCCCAATTGCTTGTTTATTTTCTGTTTTCTCACTAAATTTTGAACTATGGGGGGGGGTGAATATTTGTGTCTTATTAAACTATGTTCCCAGGGCCTGAAACATAGTAGGTGATTACCTGGCTTAAAAAAAAAAGTAAATTGATGGATTAATAAATGAAAAAAAGAATAAGAAATGCATGAGACAGAGAAAGTGGCAGCACAGCTCAAGCAAGTAGATTATTGAAGTCTGTGTGGAGAGAGTGGAAGTACTCCCAAGAATGTCAGAAAACTTTCAAACTGTTGTCAGTATTTCTGAATTACTCGATTATTTTGTTTATGAGTGGCAAAAATCCAACTCAAAGCAGCATAAGCAAAGGAAGGAAATTTTGGCTTCTGTAGCTGCTAAGGTCAGTGGAAGAAGCCTCAGCATGGCTGCATCTGGAATGACTCATCAGGAATCAATCGCTCCAGGTCTCAGCTGTGCTCTCTTCTATGTTCAATTTGTTTTTTCGTTTCTTTGTTTTTTTTTTCCAGAGGAAGATTCACTCTGAGCTGACATCTGTGCCAATCTTCCTCTATTTTGTTTGTGGGTTGCTGTCATAGCATGGCAGCCAGCGAGTGGTGTATGTCTGTGCCCAGGAAGTGAACCCAGGCTGCTGAAGGAGGGCATGCCGAATTTAACCACTAGGCAACAGGCCAGCCTCATGTTCAATTTGTTTTTGAACAGTCCTCTCAATGTGGTGATCTGGCAGCTTCAGTCATCCTGGAGCTGGTTACATCCTCTCACTGGTTACTGGAGCATCAACCCTTATGGAAAGAGATCCCCCTTTTTCTTATTGTGCCAGCAAAATTCCAGGTGAGCCAATCTTTGCACAGGTATAGACAACTCTGGCACAGAGAATGTGATGTGGAGTGAGTGTGTGATGCTCTGGTTGTCCTGGTTTAGGTCACATGATTATTCCTGGAGCCAGGACTGGGGTTAGCCCTGCCTGTTCCACATTGACTGAGAGTTGAGCAGTGGTACCCCAAACAAAATTGGAGTGTTGTTATAGAAAAGGGAGAACAGACATGGGGAAGACCAAACTAAATACGTCCCCTATGGTTCCTTTTCGATGTTGTTATCTTCCTGCTACAATATGAAGGCCAGGCCTGATGGTCGAGTGGTTAAGATTCGACACTCTCACTGCTGCAGCCCAGTGTTCATTTCCTGGTCAGGGAACCACACCACCCATCTGTCGGTTGTCATACTGTGGTGGCCACATGATGCTGAAAGCTATGCCACTGGGATTTCAAATACCAGCAAGGTCACCCATGGTGGACAGGTTTCAGTGGAGCTTCTAGCCTACGCAAACTGGGAAGAAGGACCTGGCCACTCACTTTAGAAAAAATTGGCCACTAAAACCCTATGAATAGCAACACAGCATTGTCTGATAGAGTGCTGGAAGGCGAGAGGATGGTGCAAAAAGACCAGGCAGGGTCCTGCCCTGCTGTCCACAGGGGAACTAGGAGTCAGAATCGACTGGCTGGCACTAACAACCACAAACAATCAGAAGAAACTGTGGTCTTTATGTCTTTATTTTCTTTGTGGTAGAAACTAAAGATGCCAATGCTTATTTCACTACTGTCTCCAAACCTGCAAGTGGCTATTTCAAACAAAAGAGGAAAAGCAAGTGCTACTTGTTGACACGTTCTTTTAATCCTCCTTAGGGTCATTATCATACATTATAATCAACCTCTTCCTTCTGCTAATCTGCTATTGCTTGCCTATTAACCATGTAATTCAGGTCCAGATTGGTTCACTCACTTTTTTTCCTCTGGCAGAAGAATGCGCCAATCAAATCTCTTTTCCTCTTTTCTTTCTGGCAACAATCAAAGGACCCCATCTAAACTGGTGTTTCTCCATCACAGGTAGAGCTTGGTGTTTTAGGTGGTGTTAAAGAGCATTAATTCACATGGTGGAAAAGTCATTCTTTTTTACATTCACTACATCTCCGTCTAATTAAGGGGCTGAGACAGTCTTAATTTGGACCTGGCATATGTTTGCTTGTACCAAGGAGAGCTAGCTTCAATAGTAGGCACCAGTACCTAGCTGCACGTCCATAATATTTTTGTGGTTTCTTTGTCTTTTTTTTATTATTTTGGTGAGGAAGTTTGGCACTGAGCTAACATCTGTGGCCAATCTTCCTCTTTTTTGTTTTTTCCTCCCCAAGGCCCAGTATATAGTTGTATTCTCTAGTTGTAAATCATTCTAGTTCTTCTATGTGGGATGCCACCACAGCATGGCTTGATGGGCACTGTGTAGGTCCATGCCCAGAAACCAAACTGGCGAACCCCAGGCGGCCGAAGTGGAGCATGTGAACTTACCCCCGACACCACAGGGCTGGCCCGAATTTCTTTGTCTTTAGTTGTACCATTAACAATTCTGACTGCCAAATAATGGTAGTTTCAATTTTTAAAAGTGCTGAAAATATGGTTTTATATACATTTATATAAATAAAGGAAACCAGCCAATTTTTGCTAAAATGTTAAATGCTTAGAAGTACAGATGCTATGTTGTAATGCAAAAGCCACTAATATAATTTAGACGATTACAGGCTTGAAAGTGCTGGCAGGCTGACAATCACTCTGTTAGTACCTTAACCAGGGCGGCTTTTGTTTATATAAATTGGAATCTAGTAATGAAAGATTTTTTTTTAAGTTTCCAAATTGTTACAGAATATGTTTAAATCTACAGAAATATTGTATGAAGCAATATTTGGAGATGTGAATTTTAATACAAGATTGTGTTTGATTTCATTAGCAGACAGGTGGGATCTCTTAAGAGTTGCTGGTTTTATATCGATTTCTACAATGTGAGGAGAAAACATCATGCCAAGGGTCCTTCATGAGGGTGAGGTATGCAGACTAATCACATTTGACTTGTTGCAAAATAATGACTTGAGACAACCTTTGAGGCGCTGGCACAAATGTTCCCAGGGAATTGTGGGTTTGTTCTCAGTGAAGGTCAATCACAATTGTCATCAATTAACCACAGTTTGGGATAAGGGACACTGGCCTCCTCCTGTGCATAAGGCAACCTGATAACAAGAAGTTTCTTCAAACCCAAATGACTTCACAGTAGAAACAGCCTCCTTGAGAAGCTCATAAAAGATAATGACATATGAAGTGCACATTTTCCTAAACCAAGTAAAATGAATTAAGCAAATGATGAGGAGTCAATAGTTACATATTGGATTCCCTCCTGGGATTTCAGTAATGTCTCTGTTCCAATAAGAATAGGGGATAAGCGCAGTTGAATGCAAGAACAGACGTACTCATGCCACAAACTAAGCCTGTTCTTCCTTGAGTGCTAGTACGTGGCTATTAGCTTCAAATGGGACACACAAAATAGACTTCATAATGAAAGTTTCCTGCAAATTTACTTACTCTCATTAAGAAAGACATTCGTTTTCTTATTGCCCCTAATTTCCCTGGTAGCCTAAAGAAGTAAAAGTTAAAGACTAATATCAAAAATAACGATGGTAATAGTTACATTGAAGTAAAAAGACAATAGAGAGGAAATAAAGGGAAACAATATTTATCCCAGTCTGGGGCATTGTTTATTAGCAAACATACTCTCTCAAACATTAGCTGAAACAGGCAAATTATGTCCTACAGCTTTATTCTGGATTTTAACAGCATCTATTCCAGCTTTAGCTACAATATTATGAAGTTTAAAAATCCAGGCAACTCTTGTGGAATTAATACATTTTAGCATGCAAAGTGTTTAAACATGAATTGTTAAGTATGAAATTACCTTAAAATGGTGCAAAACATAGGCTACCTATTAAAACTAAATATTGAAAAGATAAAGTACATCCTTTCTGTTAAATATATAACACCATAGTAGTAATTCTATAAATAGTAGTAACATTTGAAGAAAAAGGCCAGTATCAGATTTCCTTTGGATTTTGCGGACAATATAAAACGAAAATAGCATTCTTAGTGTAAATTGATTAAAAGCACATCTTTAAATCTCTGTGAGTTATAGCTGCATCCCAGTAAAAGTCATATAAATTGGATGCTTTTTTAAATGTACTCAGATATTGACAATTTAAAGAAGCTGTGTGAAAATAATTAAAAAGTGAGGAAACATGGACAAATAAAGCAGATATGCAAAAAGTAACATATTAGAAAAGATAAGTGATGGTTCCTTCCAAGGGAGGAGAGAACTCATAAACATACACAATTCAAACAATCAAATAGACAAACCTGTGGCAAGTTCAATAAAAATGCAAAGATAAAAACAGGTACACAAAATTTGGAATAAAATAGGAGGAAACTTTTTAAAAAGTCAACAGCATTTTTAAAGTCAGCAGATAATAGTTACCATTCTGTGTAAAATAGATGGGTGTCTAGGGAAATTTTAAATGATCATAATTGACACCTATATCAAGCTGTAAGAAAAAAATGAAGAGGGTCTGGCCCCGTGGCCGAGTGGTTAAGTTCGAGCGCTCCGCTGCAGGCAGCCCAGTGTTTCCTTGGTTCGTATCTTGGACGTGGACATGGCACTGCTCATCAAACCACGCTGAGGCAGTGTCCCACATGCCACAGCTAGAAGGACCCACAACGAAGAATGTACAACTATGTACCTGGGGGCTTTGGAGAGAAAAACGAAAAAAGAAAATCTTTAAAAAAAACAAAAGAAAAAGAAAGAAATGAAGAGACCTATAACCATAGACATTTTTTTAAAGTTACAAAGAATTGCTTTCAATTGAGGATCTGGGGGCAGATGTACGCAGATGAAATTGCTTAAGCTTTTAAAAGAAAATATAATTTCTGTATTATATAACCTGGATCAGAACGCAATAAAAGAATCCAAAATTTCTCAATTCATATGATGAGCACAGTAGAGACAATATTTTAACTTGAGAATGATATAAAAATGGCATTAGAGGGGCCGGCCCCATGGCTGAGTGGTTAAGTTCGCGCACTCCCCTTCGGTGGCCTGGGGTTTTGCTGGTTAGGATCCTGGGTTTGGACATGGCACCGCTCATCAGGCCATCCTGAGGTGGCGTCCCACATGCCACAACTAGAAGGACCCACAACTAAAATATACAACTATGTACTGGGGGGATTTGGGGAGAAAAAGCAGAAAAAAAAAAGAAGATTGGCAACAGTTGTTAGCTCAGGTGCCAATCTTTAAAAAAAATGGCATTAGAGCATTCTTACCAATGCAATCAGGGGCATAAATACTAAAGTGAAAAGAAAAAGTCAAAACCATATATATATATATATATATATATATTTGTATTAAAGAAAAATTGCACTGGACAGATTTAAACAAGCAAGGAAGACTATTCAAGACTATCGCAATAGAAGAGAGAGATTGAACTCAAATCCTTTGAAACAAAAGATAGAGTTTTTAATCACTGGGATGAGCAAGTGAAAAAGTACATCTGGGGCACTGGGGGTGGGGGCATTGGTCAATGTGATTAGGCCATTTGTGTTTGCTACTTGGTGCTCATCAAAGTTAGGCTCCTGCCCTCCCACAGAGGCTGGAGACTGGGGCGCCATCTTTCCTGATAATTACATTTCAAAGAGACAGCTCCCAGGTCCTTGAGAAAGACATCCCTGGGTTCTAAAACTGGTAAGAGGAAGAGGCGGAGAAAATTTACAGTTGCAAGTTTTCTAAAGTAGAAGCTCTAAAAAAGTGAATGTCAGGAGCCAAGAGTCAGGAAAAAAAGTGTCTCAAATTTAGTCAAACTTAGGGGAATGTCAAGGCCGTCTTAGCCGCCCCCATGCACACACGTGTGTGTGTATAAAGGATGATACATCATATATAAATGTTTTATTTCAGAAATTCAATGAGAGTTGACTATTTGAAAACATATCAATATAGGAATAAAATTTCAAATTAATAAATGCTCAAAAATTGTGAATAAAAAATAAATGCCATTCCTGATTTCATAAACAAAAAGAAAATAAACAAAAAAGCATTGAGTAAAATAGAAGTAGAAAACCTCTCTACATTTTTAAACATCTATCTTAGATAAAGAATCAACTTCTCTAAAGCTTCAGCTAAAGACAACTCCAACAAAATCAGGAACAAGATAAGAATGCCCCCAACCACCACTATTTAGCATTCCCCTAGAAGTTCCAGACTAGTGTTTCTCAAGGGGTGTTCCATGGACCAGGAGTGTGAGCATCTCCTGGGAAGCTGTTAGAAATGCAAATTCTTGAGCCTTTCCTGATTCCTACTGAATGATAAACTCTGGCAGAGGGTGCAGGGCAGGGGCAGCAATCTGTGTTTTAACCAGCCCTGCAGGTGGTTCTAATGCACATTTGAAGTTAGTTCCAGACAATATCCCAGAGCAGGGGTAGGCAAAGGCTATGCAGCCGTGTGGTCTCTGTCCCAACTATTGAGCTCTGCTGGTATAGCACCAAGTAGACATAGACAGTGTTTAAGCAAATGGGTGTGGCCATGTTCCATTAAAACTTTTTTACAAAAGCAGGTTAAAGACTGGATTTGGCCCTTGGCAAATATCTTGCCAACTCCTTTTCTGGAGTCTAGAATCTAGACAACACAAGAAGACAAGAGACCTAAAAATAAATACGATCATTAGAGCAGAGAAGTAAAACTTTTTATTATTTCCAGATGACATAATAGGATAACTTAAACACCTGGAGAATAAACAGAACCACACTTACACAAGAGTAATCAATAAGATAGCCAGAAACGAATTCTTTTTAAATGAATATTACTTTCAATTAACTGTGATAATACAATAACGATCCCATTTTAATAGCAGTAAAAGCATCTAAGTTTACCATGTCCAAATGTCTGTATAAAAACTTTAAAAATTCATAAGAATCAAAGGAGATGTGCAAATTTAATGTTCTAGAGGCTGCACCTGACCATCAGCTCTCCCAATTCCCTCGTTTGCCTTGCTCTTCTCCAGAACACTCATTACCTGCTGACAAACCACATATTTTAGTTATTTACTGGTTTGTTTTGTGTATCTCCCAACAAGAACGTAAGCTCTGTGATTGCTGGAATTTTTGTCTGCATTGTTCACGGTAGGAGATCTGGCTCAGAGAGCGGTGCCTGACACACAGTAGGAATTCAATCAATATCTGTTGGGTGACTGAAGGAACAAATGCTTATTGTTCTCAAGTTAACTACTAGGGCGAATGTAATTCCCAGCTGGAAATGATTTGAGATTTAACAAAATGAACCTCAACTTCATCTAAATGGGTTAAAACAGCCAAAGTCATTGAAAACATAAAAGCAGGGGGACAATCTGGCTTTGCTGATATTAAATTGTACTAACCATAATAATCAAAATATTGACAAATTAGAAATCTAGTCATGCTGATATTAAGCTGTACTAACTGTAATTATCAAAATATTGACAAATTAGAAATCTAGTCAACGAGTCTGGATTTAGTACAAAATAAAGATGGGAGGGCATATCTAAGAGAAGAGAAGTATTCAATATATGTTATTCTTAAATGAATACGCAAAAGACTATCAAATCAATTAACGAGTAGGCAAAGGACTTGAAAGTATTTAAAAGAGAAATATCCATGTGGTAGTACTACAGCATGGTTAAAAACACAGACTTTTGATTTTGGAGTCTTAAACTCAGATTCTTCCATTTACCAACAGCGTGACCTTGGGCAAGTTATTTATCTTCTAAAGCCCTTGGACTTTCTTTCCAAAATAGGACTTAAAGTATTTATGTCTTAAATCATTTCAGTGAGTTAATAAATTGAGATATACAAAGAACCTAGCGTTACGTTGAACTCAGTGAGTGCTTAATAGGTGCTGTTTTTATTACATCAAAATTGCACACAAAAATAATATGACTGTTCAGGAAAAAAGAGAATCGACTGATTTAATTGTGATACTTCCAAAGAGATCAATATGCCAAAATTAAAATCATGTATTTGAAGAATATTTAAGGATGTGCAAAAAAAAGGTAAGTGGTAGAGAAAAGTAACATAAGAATTGTATAGAGGGTGGTACAGACTTTGTTAAGAGAGAGGGAGAGAAGGATATGAATACACGGATAGATGCTCTGAAAGAAATACTGGAGAAAAAGCACATAGAATGATTAGCAGAAGCCCTCTCTGGGTGGTAGGCCTGTGGGTAATCTTCCAATACGAAGATGTGTTACATTTTTAGTAATAGAATAAATAAAATAAGGGAATTCTTAGGGAATTAGAATATTGATATTCTAACATAGATTTACCTACTATGTGTATTTCAATGATCATTCAATAAAATTCTTATAACATTTTATAATAAAATTCTGAGGAAATAAGACAAACAAGTTTTCCTTTGAGATTTGTATTCACAGTGTCTAGAAATCTCATGTTTTCATATTTATTTTGTCTTCAAAAATTTCCAAACAAAAGACTAAGTTCCAATGTAGTATTTTTAGGGGGTGAGTAGAGGGGAAAGATAGTTCTAGAGGTCATGAGGAAAGAAAATACCAGCACTCTTAGTATGTCCTTCGAGAATCAATTTAACAACCTAAATTGGTTTCTTAGGAGACTGGTATCAAGTTGTTTAACAAGAAGGTCTGTGTTTCCAGGATTCTATTCTCTTCCCATCTAAAAATATCTTGGAATGCGATAGTTTTGAAACCCCTCTGAAACTTGGCTTAACTGAATGGCATTTCAAAATAAATTCAGTTGCTTTGTTATAGAAGGTTTGCTTAGGCTCTTATTTCACACATTATTTTAGACACTGATAATGAACTCAGAAATTCACAACATAAGCAAATAATTCAAAATTACCCTTGAAAAGCTGCAAATGAGGCAGGGTTTGTAGTGAAAAGAATATTGGCCTGGGAACATAACGGAGTTGTATTTCTGGATTTGTCACCAATGTCTGCAGCAATTCATTTTGATTCATTGGGGTTCAGTTTTCTGATCTGAAAAATGAAGAGGCTGGATGAAATGTTTTTGAAGTTCCTTTTCAAATTTAAGGAGACATCGGTGAAATTTTATGAATTGAATGGTCTTGACCATGGAGGTGTGTAAAAATCAGGACATTTCAACTCCCTTTCAGCAAGGAGAGACATAATCAAAATATTAAGTTCAAGCTGAAAATTCTTAATATAGAGCATTTTACTAGTGTAGCAATTATAAAAGCAAACCTTTGAATTCCAGAAAAATCCAACAGCCGATTTTCCTGAGTTATCTTAGCGAACTGCCAACGACCAGAATGGCTATGTATTCAAAAAAAGTGATGAGTTTTAATTCATGGGCTGCCTACTAAAGGCAAAATAAAAATCTACTAGTATAGATCCTCCCATGAGGACTCATTCCTCAGGCTAGGCCAGTTTTAGTCCTTGATATTGTTTGGATAATAATTTCAATATTTTTCTCCCTGTCTCTCTCTCTCTCATCCACATCTAATGAAGGAAAACAGTCTTCATCATTTTTTAATCTTTCTAATTCTGCCCAAATGTTGATAAAATCTTTAATAAAAATATGCTTGGAAATTGGAGAAGTGGGTGCTTCTGGCTTCCTAAAATATCCAAGGTCTAAAATCTCTGATAAAGCCCTACTGACAATTTCCCAGACAAAATACAGTGGCTGGGAAGCCTAATGTAAAAGACAATGAGTGTCCATATATTGTTGTTATAATGCTTTTAATATGGTCGTTAACACATCACATAAGTATGTTCACTCGGCGGCATCTACCTCTGAATCGTGAGCTCCATCTGTGCAAATAGTGTGTCTTGGCATAAATCCCCAGGGCTTTGGACGTGGGTGATGCTCCTTGCATGTGTGGACAATAACACAGTAACGTTGAATGAATGAAGATTCAAGAATACATTTTGGATTTAAAGCTTATTGATTTGGGAGTTTGGCTTTTGTTTCTTTTTATTTAAATAAATAATCTTCCCCCATGCTTTAGTATTTTGATTAGTAAAGCCAGGTAATTATAATCTCACAGAATTTTTCTGATGCTGAAATAACACTTGTGAAGTTATTTTATTGTATAAAGATGAATTCAAATAGGTTATTATTATGATTGCCATATGACATAATATTAACAGTGAAAGAATGCCTCAAACCCAGCGAAGCGGTTACTCTACCACTTCCAACGTCCCCTGGAATTTCTCTGAAAGATGCAAAGCCTCTTATTCTTCCTTAAAGACAAAACTGAAACACAAACATCATAGTGAGGAATAGCAGAGTGACAAGATATGTACAAGTTGCCAACATTAGATTTTTTTCAGCATTGGATGGAGAAAAGGATAAGTGGAATTGGATATGGAATGGGGACAGGAAGTCCCCCAAGGAGGATTTCCCAAAACTAGCCCTCAAGATGTCAATGCCCTGAATTCTTTGCTCAGGGGAGTTTTTAAAATACCTTTTTAAGGTTCCAATTTTTTTTTGAAGAAGAAGATTAGCTCTGAGCTGACATCCACCACCAATCCTCCTCTTTTTGCTGAGGAAGACTGGCCCTGAGCTAACATCTGTGCCCATCTTCCTCTACTTTATATGTGGGACGCCTACTACAGCATGACTCAATAAGCACAAGTCTGCCCCCTGGATCCGAACTGGCGATCCCCCGGCCGCCGAAGCGGAGTGTGAGAACTTAACTGCTACACCAACAGACCTGCTCCCAGGTTCCAATTTTTAAATAAAATAATTTGCAAGTTCTTCCTCATTCTAGAATAAAAATGGCAACAAACTTAGAACAGAGACTATATTCTGGGGGTAAAGAATATATAACATATATTCTGGCTGATTGCAGTCTTAACTCTAGCACTAACTAGCTGAGTGACCCTGAATAAGCCACTGCTCTCAACCTTGATTCCTCATTTGTAAATAACAACCTTGATACCTCATTTGTAAATTTTATGGCATGGTGTTCCAGACTGAGGTTATTTGAGGTTAGTTTTCTACCCACGATACCCACCTTACCTGAGTAGGAGAATTGCCTGAGCTTCATGGGTTTGCTATGAACCACATCCAAGACCATACGGATAAAACACTAAGCGCACTTGATGAAATAATGGAACCTCTTAATCTGAGGTTGGCAGTGGTGTGCCTGACCTCAGAAGCGCTAGCTCCTTAACACAGCTTCTTGTGGGGTGTCAGTTTGTACCACATCCAGGTGAATGAGCTTTTTCTTATGCTGTATTTGGAAGGAAGTAACTTGGGTACAGGTTAGTTTGTTAATATCCGTATATTATGAAAATCTTCTTTTCTTGTAATGGAATAATGTTGCTTGTGAATCTCTGATCTACCCCTCAGACGGAGGTGTATGCGTGTGAGTCCCTAGAGAGATAGAAAGAATTAATGTGCTCAAGAGTATTGTTATAACTGTTGGCAAGGCAGTTAAAAAGGGAGTTTGGTTTGATGATTTTGCAAAATCTCTTATTTTATTAATAAAGTTTTTATTTCCTTTGAATCTACACTGTAATATTTGTTAATAGTACTCCTGCAAATAGCTATTATAAATATATCATCACACTATTAGCAGGAAGTAAAGGAAAAGGCTTAATTGAAAAAGGCAACTGAAAAGATTTTGGTAATATTAAAAGCATAAAGAACAGTAACAAAGTAGACTCTTTAAGTAATTCATTGTGAAACCGTGTGTGTCTTTATTAGGCTAAATATTCTGTATAATATGTTAGCTAGGCATATGACCAACTACCTTTGTACCAGAAATAGGATGAGTTGGAACTCACTAGTCTTTTACTAGATGTGCTATAAAGTCATGGGTATCTAAGGAATCACAATATCGAGCATCTCATCTTCCTTCCCAATGTGTTCTAACAACACTGTTTTTTTCCATGCTTTGCATCTTATTCTAATTTTGGCTTTTGCTCATACATCCACTTACAATGTCCTGCCCGCAGATTTTGACCTGGTCATCTCATTCCACATGTCCCCTCTTCAGGGAGGCCTCCCCTACTTTAGTGGTTCCCCTTTTATCCTGAAATTCTTTTTTATTCATGCAGCATGAGCTTATTGTAGCCCCAGTGTCCAGAACAGTGCCTGGTACTTAGGAAGTGATAACTGTTGAATGAATAAATGACTGAATAAATGAATGGTTAAGTTCTCTTATTTTAATTCCATAGTGTCGATTGACACAAGACAAAGATGCTCACAACCAATATTTTTAAAATAGTTACTTTGGAATTCTGTCTCACTCACTAAAAAAAAAAAAAATCCTGGGGAAAAGGCAAGAAATAATATCATCAATAGCGGAGAGATTTCTCCTGTTGCAAATATGCCCGGGTAGGTTGGCCATCATTTATGCCCTGACAGCTCCCTCATTGGTGGTGTGAAGGAAGAAAGACAAGGCAAGCCAGACAGAAAGGATGTGTGTGGAGTGACCCAGGCATCTTAGGGAGGCTTTTCCAAGTTCTGCCTGCTGCCCCACCATGTAAGGGCAGTGGGATTCTTAAAATATTTTTTAAACACAATTGGCATTCAAAATGAGCACCTGGAATCTCATTTTCTTCTGCCTCAGGTTCTAGCCTTTGCATCATCAATCAAGCTGCCCTAATTTTTTTTGAAGTAAAGAATAAAAAATTATGGAAATATAAATACTTCCCCTAGCTACTCAAAAATTCTCGCATGTGTAAAAAGCTATTGTCACTCAGAGGTAATACAAAGAAAAGAGAATAGGACTGAACCATTTTGTGAGTTGATTATCAGCAAAAAAAAGCCCTTTTTCCTCTTAGTATTCTCTACTTTCAGAAGAGAAAAGAATAGCCCTATCTTTTACATAGCTCCATATGCAAAATATAATAATATATATATTTAATATTTATTCACTCCTTCTTTTACTATATATATTGAGTAGTACATACTAACTTTGTGCTAGTCACTGGTATTACAGTAGTGAACAAAATGACTGAGAGCTCCACTTTTGTGGGAATTACATTCTATTGTAATTGAGGAAGGCAAAAATAAATGAATAAATGAACAATACCATTACAGATTGTGATAAGTACTATGAAGAAAATAAATTACTATAAAAGGTATAATAGAGAATAATGGGAGGAGGACGGTGTGCTATAATTTGAGAGATAATGAAAGATCAAAATCTGGAAAATTCTAGGGCCTGGCCTGATGGTGTACCGGTTAAGTTCACACAATCCACTTTGGCAGCCCAGGGTTCCTGGTTCAGATCCCAGGCCAGGACCTATGCACCGCTGCTGTGGCAGGTGTCCCACATATAAAGTAGAGGAAGATGGGCACGGATGTTAGCTCATGGCTAACTTTCCTCAAAAAGAAAAAAAATCTAGAAAATTCTGGAAATAGAAAATTATCATCCATGATTAATTTTAATCTCTTTCTTCAGGATCATGTCTAACACACAGAATATTTTCCTTTTGGAAATTATACTAACTCTGGAAAATTTCCCAGGACAACTTTGTCCTCTTCTTTCCACCATGCCCATCCTGTTTTGGCACATTGTGAAGGCCTGTGGACTGAGCTTCCCTACAGCGTTCAGCTTCATCTGCTTTATTCAATTCTCATCTGTTCTCTCTCCTACTTCAGGGACTCTGAAGTGTGTTCATTGCTTGCCCCTTTCTCTTGAGGAAGAATCCTCTCTTTCCTCGTTTCCAATCTTGGGGTAGGCTCACGGCCAAGCTCTTTCCTCTCTCCTCCCTGGCTTGGTTTACCCCCGGATGCATTTCCTGTAAGCTCTTCCCAGAGGCAATCTTCACCCAGTCATGCCAGTTTCTACAAGGCAGGTGTGTGTGTGTATGAAGCAACTCAGGCCCACATTTGTTTTTACCCATTTCCAATTGGGTGTAAACATTTCCAAATAGTCCAAGGGCCATAAATGGTATGCAGTAATAGGGTACTGTTCCCTCACGAGGAATAACCAGCACTTTGTCTAACAAAGATATGATATATCCTCTAATGCCAATACCTCAAACCCAGCATTCTTTTCAATTCCTTTGTTTCCAAGTCTATGGGAAATAAATTACCAGTTTAGGGATGTCCAGCAAGTTGGATGGAGTAGATTAAGCTGTTGTGATGCTAAAATTTAATTAGATCTTAGAAGATAGCCCTGAGTATCTAAATAGAGTGTTAGGTAAATGGAAGAAGTAAACTAGGAAAATGTGCAATTGCAATTAGCGAATGTATTTAAACACAATCTTAGTAATTATCTGTTAAGAATAGGAGTCAATAGCTCTTCCAGCGACCTTGAACAAATTGTATAATTCTTCTTTAAGTTAAAAGTTTTCGCGGTCTATAAACCAGGGTTAATACCATTTTCCATTTAGTGATCTCAAACAATGATATGTCTCAGTGTATATTATGTGTTCTGAGATTTGCCTATTAAAAATTTCCCCATTAATAGAAAATATTATTACTTTGTTGAAAACTAATAACGTCCTGGCATTTACACAGCACCTCAAAGAGTTAGAAATTTATACTCCATCTTAACCCATACAGAGCAGTGAATTCTGCTTAATTTCCCCCACAGGTATTAGTTTGCATGTTTCCAACATGAAGCTTTTTAAAAAAATTTCGTGGCCACATTTCTGACCTCCTCAGATCGTTCTTGTATTTTCCTTCCACCCTCACTTGTGAATTCAAATCATCCAATTTAGCATCATTACTAGATTTAATTAACATATTTCTTTCAGACAGTTAGTAATGATGGTAAACAAAAACTCTATGTGTTACTGTAATGACATCAAAGTCAGTCCTCTTTTGGAGACAACTGGTAGTACCAAAGAGCAGATGTGGCAGTCTCTGCCACAAACGGGCCAATTGAGCATAGAACGTAGCAAATTGGGGGAAAAAAATGGGATAGGACATCTTTGCTAATATATTCAAGTTAATGACCAAGAAATTTAGTCAGAATATCAGAAGCAATGGGGTGGCCAAACGACTTTTTTGTTTGTTTCCTTTAGGTCAGTGTTAGGAATGTGACTCCATGTTAGTGGAGGAAAAATCTCTTGAGTTCCTCCCCCTTTGAGATCACTAGAGGGTATCATAACTATAAAGTCTAGGATGGTCTGAAGAACGAATGGCAATGAAGTATTTAAAAAGCCTCTGAGGTGTATGCCCTGTTTTAGGGAGTCCACGTTCTGTTAGGGACACAGAAGCATAATTAATTTGAAACCAAAATGAGAAGTGTAAAATGAGCCACATGGCACAGAGGAGAGCATGAACTGGGTGATGCAGGAAGAGCTCAAAGAAGAACTGTTATTTTAATTGACCTTTTAAACAAGAATTTGATGAATGGAGAATGGGAAGAAGTTTGTCAAAGGGACACATGTATGTGTGCAAAGGTATTTGAGAGTGAAGCACTTTCTTATACTGGGGAATAGCAAATAGGCTAGTGTAGTTGGAATAAAACAGACTGCTGGTGAGGACAGGTAGAAATGGCAGTAGATAAAGCTTAAAAACTGCAGATTGGATCTCGTAAAGGGTTTGAAGTTTACCCTGTAGGCAATTGAATAGAGTAGGGAGCAGCTTAGAATTTTAAGTCGAGAATGAATATAATTTATGTCAATATTGATAACTGGATTGATGTGTCAAGAAAATTTTAATCCAGATCCAATATTTATCTTTCAAACCATTCTAATAGAAGTTATTTCCTTCACTTATAATAAGTAGATACAGAAGTAGAAATTCCACAAAATATGGATGGATATCTGAGTTTCACTATCAATTTCTCCTCCATCCCTGAGAAGAAATGTATTGTCATTAAAATATAGTTCACTCTTCCTTAAATGAGATCATATAAAACATTACATAGTGGTAACAGCACTAACTAAAATGTTAAGGATAACACTATTTTTCTCGTTATAATTAAAGGCTTTTTTAAGCCTTACTGTTCAAAATATGGCTAATTATATATTTATATTTATCTAATATATTTACTTAATTTTCTAGTTGTTTTAGAAATAACTCACAAAGTCTTTGCTAGAATTTTAAGATTTGCTATTAAAAAACATTTCTAAACCATTTCAATACACTTTCTTATCTTAGTAAATATAATTAACATGATACTAGTACTGATGACATGCAGTTTTGCAGTTAATTAGAGTTAAGACCTAAGTAACAATTCCCTTTAGCATATATTAACAAACATCTGAATGCAGATGGCATAAAAAATAGTTATGTTCACCAAAAGAAATTATAAAAAGCTTTAAAACTTTTTTGTTTACTTAATATGTGAGAACAACATATTTGATTGCTCTACTCCTAAATAGAAAGTAAAAAAGTTAGTTACTGAGGTTTTAAATTAATAGTGCTGAGCATGATGCCCTCTATATATTAACTTCTAGAGGTGTATTTGCTCAATGAATGAATGAATCTTTGGTTAAACCACTGGTAATGTAAATTGATTAAATATATGATCATTACCCATTTTACTGACAGTTGTTCACCACTCCCCCAAGGCTTACAACCTGCTGTTGTCAATATTTATTGAGCATTCACAAAGATTTAAGCACTGAACACACCCAGTGCATTAAGCTTCCCTGCCTCATAGAGGTTTACCTTCTGGTAGGATACCACCTGGCCTTTACATACATTAAAAATATCACAGCAAGATATCAAGGCAGTATAAACTCATACTCTTTGATGTTAGCTGTGTGCCCGGCACTACGCTAGGTGTTTGAGAGATATATACATAGTATAGCAAAGGACAGATGATAAGATGAATGTGTTCTCTACCTTCAGAATTGATAGTCTCTCATATTCTAGCAGGCAAGAGAGGCATTAAACAGGTAATTACAAACGTCCTAACTGCAAAGAAAATTAGAAAAATAAAAGTGCTGTGGGATTCCATAGATCAGGCACTAGGTTAATTTGGGGAGTAAAAAAATCTCATTACCTGTAGTTTCCCTGGTTTTGCCCTAGTTACTTCTTATTTTGGGGGGCTTAGTGTGGAGATATGTGCATCTATTTGCTTATTCCACCAAAATTAATCAGTTTTACGGTCAAGTCTATCAATGTGAAACCTCGGAATGCTCATCCAAGTAATTTGGAAATATTCCATTTATGATAGGGCCTTGGAGGGAACAGACTTAAGTGAGGGGGCTTGTGCACTGCTGCTCTCCAGAAAATGCCTTATAATTATGATTGATAAATTTCAAGCTTTATTGTGCAATGTAGGTTACAATAATGGGAGATAGGCTAGTTCAAGAATATTAGAGCTGATAAAATTAAGAGTAAAATACATGGGAAAATGAAAGGAGACATTGCAAGGTGGCGTCAGATTCTTAAGAAAATATTCTAAAATGTTTTTTAAATTCACGTTGCTATTAACATAATCAGAAATAATGGATGATGTGGCGTTTTTAATTAAAACTATAATCAAGAAATTATAGGAAAGATGTTTCCAGAAAAAAGGAGCCAAAAAACCTGAAATCTGAATAATTATCTATTTATGATGTTTTCCAAGCGCTATTCGTGTTAACTTTTCCACACCCAAATTTATATACAGTATTTCAGCAATCAAAAAAGTTTAGAAATGGAATGCATAATGTTCCATTACTTTCATAGAAATCTAAGGAACAAAGTTTGTGTGGCCCTTTTATTAATCAGAATTTTGATCACCATTGTTACTCAGAGAGGATATGATATGAGAGGTGAAGTGAATTTTCTGTTCACGCAAAAATAGTAATAAAAAAATGAAGGTGACATTATTACTTCTTATCTGCTAAGCTTCATTATTCATCTATCTTATGTCATTTCCCAACCACATTATCGGTTCCTCTTTCCTTGGATGTTTCTGATACTTAACAATGGTTTAATTATAGTTACCCAGAATAATATGGAGAACAAAATGATTACATACTATAAAGGATATTTAATTTCCCAGTGTTGGCCACAAAACAAGTTTCATCTAAATGCCTCTATTAATTATGACTAGAAGTCTAGTCGCAGATATATACAAATGGATGGTAATGCCCAGCTGACACTTTCCATTGATTTGATCAGTTAGATAAAACATATGACCAAGAAGATACAGTGGTGAGTAATATATAGGCTCCCTGGACCTTCCCACGTTCTCATTACACACAACTCTCTTCTTTCCCTTTCCTATTGTGATCCATGACTAATTTATAGCAGCTGAAAGCTGACCTCAAAGGGAAACCTTCCCTTCTGGTCTCCTTTGATCACTGTGGCAGCTACAAACTTAAACGCTTTGCAAATCTCTCAGTCTGGGCATCCAGGGATGCACTGTCAGTCAGGTGTTAACCTTTCTTGAGCCCCAGTGCATGCAGGACACTGCGCTGGGAGCTCTGGGATATTACAAAGCTACTGGAGTTCCTGCAAAAGCCCCGACCATCAGGGGCTCTTAGAGTAAAAGGCAGTAATCAATTCCAGGATGAATCTGTGACTGTATAAAGGAGATCTATTCCTGCTAGAAATTTTCCAGTGAACTTTACTCTTCAACCTCTGAACTTGCACTGAGATACTGATGGAATTGCTTATGACATAATTTTATAATTCAGCTGCCCAGGTTCAGTCCTGCCCAGAGGAGTCAATAATTCTAGGGAGAGAATAACGAAAACAATTCCTCTTGGAATGAAAAAGCATTGCCAAATACTCAAGAGAAATAGTATAGTATTCTGTTGATAAGGGCAACTGCATTTCAGTTAGCAACTTAAGACTTTTTTGGTTTGGTTTTTTTTTACCAGTTAACTCCATTACATAATTTGAAGAGTGTTGAAGCATTATAGGAGAAACATTTGTTATTTATATGTATGGCATTCCCACATGGGGAGAGATAGTCATGGATTGGGAAGTTACTGACTAAAGAGCGTGGGATTCTTTTTGGGGTGATAAAAGTGTTCTAAAATTGATTGTAGTGATACAACTCTATGAATACACTAAAAGCCATTGAATTGTGTCCTTTAAATGGGTGAATTGTATTATGTGTGAATTTTATCTCAATGAAGCTGATAAAAATATAATTCCCTAGCTGCTTGTGTTTGCAGGCTTCTTGTCAAATAATTGCCATGATCAACATTCTTGCTCCTTTCTTTTTTTTTCCCCCTAAAGATTTTATTTTTCCTTTTTCTCCCAAAGCCCCCTAGTACATAGTTGTGTATTTTTAGTTATGGGTCCTTCTAGCTGTGGCATGAGGGACGCCACCTAAGCATGGCTTGATGAGTGGTGCTATGTCCGCGCCTAGGATTCGAACTGGCGAAACTCTGGGCCACCAAAGCACAGTGCACAAACTCAACCACTTGGCCATGGGGCCAGCCCCTCTTGCTCCTTTCTTGATGGATCGTATTTGATTATTTTCAAAACTTATTTCCCCTGGCCAACATAAAAGAAAGAGGGGGAAAAATACTTTGAAAACAGAGCTTTTAAGAGTCTGTGTATGGTATTACCTAACATACGTGATTTAATTAGACACCCCTTTTTAATTATCCAGGTGCATTCAGTTATCCAAAATGCAGACAAAACATATAGTTGTTCCCATCATGTGCATGGAGGAGACCCCCCTTGTGATGCTTCAGCTGAAGTCTGTGCATGTGGGCTAATGAGGTCCTTCCTTTCTCCTTCGCCTTTCCCTGAAATAGTTGTTAGGCGATGCTCCTTCTCAAGCATTAGGTTTGGAGAAAGCGACTGAGCTGTTTTCAAAGAACCACTGTTCCACAATTCCTTTCTCTTTTAGTTCATTATAAGTACCTAAAAGACACTTTAACATGTATTATGTTATTCCTAAGTAAGTTATAGAAAATGTATGTGTTTTGTGATTTGCTTTCTTTCATCCTTTCCCAAATGGCAAAAAAAAAAATATTAGGTTGTAAAAGAGGTATATGTAAGATCATAACAAAGCAAAAACAAACCAAAATACCCTTAAAATATATAATAATTCTAGAGAAGGAAGTAAAGGACTAAAATAAGGAGAAATTAAAAGATGCCAGGTACATACGGCTACTTGGCTACCAGGCTGCAAGACAAAATTTCATGAAAGATAAATCACGGTCTTCATTTCCCCACATGGGCTTCCTGCCCCAGATTCCCTTCTGAAATTGGTTTGGTTCTAATGCAAATGAACATTGGAACTGATTCTTTAAGTTCATGTTATTCCTAGCTTGAAAGAAATTCTGAAATTAACATCAACTCCAGGACCAACTTGAGGCTCTAAAATTAATCCAGTTTATACCTAAAGGGTTCAATAAAGAGGACAATCCAGGAGACACCCCAGTCTAGACATTCAGGCTTGGAACAAGTGCTCTAGGTCATGGTAGCCCAGTCTTTTATCCTTAGGACTAATCGTTATCAGAAACCAGCAGGGATTCTTAAGAATTAAAAGAACTTCACTCATCACATTTGTCCTGGCGCTTGATAACATATTGGCTCATTAATGGTAACTACCGGAAGTATTAAATTTCTCATTCCTTTCCTAGCCCATCTTTCTCTACCCACTCGCTAAATATGGGTCTTCTTCAAAACTCATTATTTAGCCTCTGCTAATCTCCAAATTTTCTTCCTTGAGACAGATCCCTTCGTCATGGATTCACCTAGCACCTCTATGAAAACTGCCAAATCCTTCTCTCCAATCTGCTCCTCCTACTCAAGGCCAGGACTCAAAATGCCAATCAGGCACTTCTTAAAAGCATAATGTCCACAACTAAATTCTCCACACATGCACAGCCCCAAAAGAACCTCCGATCCTAACTGTTGTGTTTTGTCAGAGGCTATTACCATTTTCTCAATTTCCTGAGCTATAAGTGCTCACGTCATTTTGAATAATCATTTTCCTTAATTTCCTGTATTCATCCAGTCACTAAGACCTATTGATTTTTCCTTTCAATTGTTCCATATTCACATAATCCTTTATATTTACACTGTCATTTTTCAAGTACAACACCTTAATAGACTTTTCCCTGGATTACTCTAACAGCCTCCTGCCTGACATCCTCCTCCCCACCTCTGATTTCTGAGTTGTCCTTTTCGAATTAGTGTCAAGCATGATCTCAGATAATCTCCATTAATATCACTTGTGCATGTTATACCTGGGTTCAAAAAGCCTTGCTGGCTCACACTGTTTGTGATCACTTGTCTGACACCTCTCTATATTTGCAAATCAAAAATTTGATTTGGAGGTCAATTTAAAAACTCAAATTCTCCATTATAATCTTCTCTCCGTCATTAAAACTTCCACAAACTCCCATTCCTCTGAATTACTACAGAACATAGAGTTTATACAACCTAAATTATCGATTAATTACATAAGGCTTTGTTTTCTCAATATTTTTTCTTGACAGTTGGTTGAGGTTCTTGGGCATAGGGAGCAAGTCCTTTGTGGTTTAATGATAACGATAATGGTGATTTAAGGACGATGACACTGATTTCCACAAGTCACTCACAGGAATATGGCACAGCCACTTTGGAACATAAGCTGATCACTCCTGGAAGGAAAGAAAGAATGAGCCAAGGCTAGCTGGGTGGGTTGGCGAAAAATGTCTTCCAAGGAGAGGCCAAGAGCTAAATAAGGTATACAACAAATGCAAGGTTGGGAGAAGGGGTGAAGAGCAGAAAAGGGGTTTCTAGGACGGAGATTCTACCTGAATCAGAGGTCAGGGAACTTACTTCCAGTAATTTGACAGATCCTACAAGTGCAATAAAGGCTTGAGAAAAGGGAATGGTACCCGTTACATAGGTAGATGAAGATTCACAACCTATGAGACTGGAGTCTGGGATTGTCGCTTAGTAGACATGGGAGTGGAATGATAGGACCAGAAGGGGGAGATAATCAGGAAGACTATGCTGCCTTTGAGGTAACACAAGGGCGTCACAGCCTGGTGGGCCTAAACTCTTCCAAACAAAGGACAGTTTATATGCAAAAGTTTCTAGGAAGAGGGATTTTTCTCTGTACATTCCTAGGTTCTTTCCTTCTCCTTCCTCTTGGTGAAAGCATGAAGTGAGAAATTCTGATGATAGATATTAGCCTGCTGGTCCATGCTTTTCAATTGAGAGAGCTAATCTAAAACAAACCCATAAATGTCAGAAATATGGTATGTTTTCTCTTTCTTTTCCTTCCTGCATCAGTACCAGGCAGTAACATGGCCAAGAGTCTAATGTGAAAACTCCCTTCCATGCACCAAGTCTGGACTAGAGTCGGGGTGTGAGAGGAAGGGGAGGCAGGGATGGCAGGCTATTTCACTCTTATTCTAAACCATTTTCTCCACCATCAGCAACGAGTGCTGAACACGTTGAGTAGGGATCTGCAATCTGTTCAGAGATAGTTTTTCTGTTTTTGACTAAAGATTGGAGAAAATGTTCAAAATCAGTTTATTAGCTCAAATCAGAGAAGGTAGAGGATGCTAGAATGACTTAAGTGGAGACGGTCTTAGTAGAAACCGAAGGATTGCACATATTCCTGAGATGAGTCTGGTAAGATAGAGACCAGATCTACAAGCCAAGGCTTTGTTGTGGTTTGTAATCCCACGAGCTTGAGAAACCGTGCCGAAAAGTGTCTACTTCAGCAATGAGAAATATGCTGAATGGTGTCTTCTGGAATATTTTTGTTGAAAACACCTATGCCACCAAAAAAAACCCTAAAACAAAACAACAAAAACCTCCTAATGTTCCCCTGAGGACAAGATTTGGTAGTTATTCCATATGGAATGAAGTAAAACCTTCATTTACTAAACCCTGAAGTAAATTTACTAAAACCTGAAATTAAATTTTTTTCTAAATGTTTAAAAAATGTGTATTTCATGAAAATGTGAAGCTTCCCCCCCCCCCAAAATAGAGTACTATATTTGGGTGAAAAATCTTCTGTAGTGTTGGTAAAGGAGTTAAAGTATTTTGTGGTATAGTAGAAAAATGTTTATATATTTCACCAGAAACAAACTATATAGGGTTTTTATACATACTCACACAAACTATTAGAACATATAAATGATTTCAACAAGGCTGCAGGATACCAAATCAATATACAAATATATATTGTACTTTTGCACACTAGCAATGAACAATCTGAAAATGAAATTAAGAAAATAATTTTAATTGATCTAATAAATCAAGATCACTATATGTCTGTAGCACTGTGTCTAGATAAGACAAGCACTGGAAAAATAAGTATCTAATTATCCATTCATTGCTGAGTGCCATTCAGAGTCATTGCATTGCACAATTCTGGGAGCCATCATTCTCTAAGGAGTTGTACTCCACTAGGGTCCATTCACAGACACTGATGTGAGTGGTAACTTCTGGAGCTATGACACAGGAGGTGGCTCATGTGCCATTTATATATGAAGAGAACTGTTTCAAGGCCTGGGAATAGTAGAGCTACTGTCCTCAGAAAAATCACATTTTGAGGCAGAAATACAAACACACGTGTACCCACTCACACGCAGATATGCACACGCACCCACACAATAATTCCAACATAATAAGCTAAGTACTGTATTTGTGGTACGTAACAAGTGGTTAGATACTTGGCAGTGTAAGGCAAAAAGTCATCAGAATTATACATGGACTTCAAAAATCATCGTGAAGAATCATGGAAGGAACGGGAGATTTTAGACATACATATCAATTACAGAAATAAATAGAAATGTGTTGAACATGCCAATTCAATAATGCAACTCTAAGATTGGGTAAAGATCTAAATAAGTTCTGTTTTAAGGGAAAAACCTAAGATAAAGGGATGCAAACAATTTAAAAGAAAAATAATAAAATGCTTATTAATAACACAGGGAAAAATTGTAACTCTCCTTACGTAGAGGTGAAAGAAAACTTGCAGACACCATCTTAATCAATAATCAAAGTTAGCATCACCAGTAATGGGACCAACAGATGTTATGGGTCTCCTGATATGATGCATTGAGAATCATTCCTATGGTATTGCTGAAAAGGAAATGCAGAGCCTGAATCGAATAGTGAGGAAACATCAAATCAACTCAAATTGATGTGCATTCTAGAAGATAGCTGGCGTGTACTCTTCAAAAATATCAGGGTAACAAACGGCAAAGAAAGTCAGAGGATCAATTCCAGATTTAAAGAAATTAAGGAAATTTGACAACTAAATGCAATGTATGATCCTGGATTGGATCCTGAAGCAGGGAAAAATTTGTGAGAAAGGCCATTATGGAGACAACTGGTAAAATTTGAACATGGACTGCTGATTAGATGACAATACAGAATCAATGTTAAATTTTCTGTTTTTGATAATGATACTACGGTCATGTGAGAGAAGGCCCTTGCTCTTAGGAAATACTCATTGGTGTTTTAGGAGAAAAGTCATATGATTTCTGCAGCTTACTCTCCAACAATTCTGAAATAGAGACATGCAATAGATTAGATAGATGACAGATAGAGAGATAGATAGTAAGAGAGACAGACGATGTAAAGTAAATCGTGTAAAATGTTAAAAATTTGTAAACTCAGGGGGCCGGCCCCATGGCTGAGTGGTTAAGTTCACACACTCCACTTCAGCAGCCACGGGTTAGCCAGTTCGGATCCTGAGCATGGACCTACCCACCACTCATCAAGCCGTGCTGTGGCAGTGTCCCACATGGAAGAACTAGAATGAATTACAACTAGGATATACAACTATGTACTGGGGCTTTGGGGAGAAAAATAAGGGGTGGATTGGCAACAGATGTTGGTTCAGGGCTAATCTTCCTCACCCAAAAAAAAGCATACCTTTAAAAAGAGTTTTGTAAACTCAGGTAAAGAGTATATGTGAGTTCCTTATGTGATCTTTGAAACTTTTCTGTAAGTTTCAAATCATATTAAAAAGTCATAAAAATGCTGAATTTCGCTATGAGTAAGTGCAGACTTCTAATGAAGCATGAGTAGAGGGTCGTTCTCATTTTGTTGTTTGTTTTCTAAGCATCAAAGAGGTTAGGAACAGAGAAATAGAAACACTTCTTTTAATATCCAGCAAAGAAACAACGAAGAACCATATGGAAGTTATTTTTCAATGTGAAATATTAGATCCAATGGAAGTTTTTCTATGTGAACAACTCCTTATACCTTTCAATAGATTAACATCAAAAATTCTTTTTGCTTTGATCAAAACTGTATTTGAAATTCTTTCAGGACTCTACCATGAAATAAAATTGGTAAACAAGTGTCACAGGGAACACTTTGCAGCCTTAACATCCACTCCCAAGATCTAGTTTTTGGAGGTTAAATTATTCATCCCTTCCCTTTAGAAGGGTGAAAAGCGTGTATATCAACTCATTTACTTAATTCAGCTCTCAATCCTCATTGAACAATCTGACATTGTCACTTTTTTGGGCCATTAATGCCATCAGCACTAAAGTAGGGAATAGAAACAGTGTGTGTTCTCCTCTCAATAGTACTTTTTTATTGCCTTGCCATTTAATTTCCTCCCTCAAGAAATTTTAAAATAGGTAATCCCCCTCCCCATAGGTTATATGTCTTAAAACCAGTGATGTACTATTCCTCAAAGCAAAATTAGTATCCTACAGAAAGGTATAGTAAAATCTCCAAAACTTCCAGTGAAGTAAAGTTAAAAGTTTACATTTTTTTATTTCCACTTTATTTTTTCAAAAATTTAACTTCTGTTTTTTTTGTTTTGTTTTTGAGGAAGATTAGCCCTGAGCTAACATCCACCACCAAGCCTCCTCGTTTTGCTGAGAAAGATTGAGCCCTGAGCTAACATCTATGCCCATTTTCCTCTACTTTTTTCTTTGTATGTGGGACCTTGCCACAGTATGGATTGATAAGCAGCATGTAGGTCCTCGGCAGGGATCCGAAACGGCAAGCCACATGAACTCAACCGCCATACCACCAGGCTGGCCCTTTAACTTCTTTTACTTTAATGAGAACACTGCATTGGAATAACTAAAAGCCAGAACAAAAATTACCCACTGTTCCATCGCCTAAAGAAATCCATGTCTTTATTCGTGGTGGCTCTTGAACTTGCAAGTTCTATTTTTATATGTATATGGCAATACTGTAGACAGAATGTTATTCTATATGAAACACCATGCATGTGTTGCTATTCTGCCACAACATTTTTTCTTGTCTTTCTTCTATCCCTTCTTTTTCACTCCCTAGCCTCCTACCCATGGTGCCTAATGGTAACAAATTGACCTATCTCCTTTCACACCTTCTTCTATACTCAAAAGTATAAACAGATATACCTGATCAGAGATCTCTTATCTCATTAATCAGAATTGGTAGTTGTTCAGTAAATGGAGAGCATAAAACTTATACATACGTAACTTGAATGTATCATTAATTTAATCACATATTCAAACACGTTATATATGCTTCCTAAGAGTATGAGCCAGCTGATTTTATATTTTCTTTCATCAATCACATCAAAACTTCCAGTTTGGGCTTCTTTCAAGTGGATCAATCTTTTGAAGACATTTGCTAAGCAATTTCGTGTAGAACTTTCCTATATTTTTATAATTTTCTTCCCTGCTCTTTTCACAGTGGTCTTGCCCATGCCTAGACTCTCAATACATATTTCAGTGACTTTCACTTATAAAGTTTTTCCAAAGTTTTTAACTTTGCTTTCATGAAGCAGCAATGCTTTCTTATCACATTTATTTATAGTTGCTTTGTATCACATTGTATTAAATGTCAAAGTACAATAGCAATACCATGACACAAAGTGATTTGGTAACAAACACATCTGACCCTTAGTAAGTAAATGGTTAAAGGTAGGAAGAGAATTGTAGGGATAAACTTATAGAAACCAACTTCAGGGAGCATTCCATGTGCCTTTTACACGTTTTAAAGAAGGAATGGATAACATAGATGAATTAAGTACAGCAGTCAAGTGGAAACAGTTGAAAAAACTACTTTATGTGTGTTTTTGGTCATTTGTTTTATATAAATGAAATTATCCAATATATATTTATAAGCAGCTTGCTTTACTCATATAATGACACATAATTGCCATCTTTCCAGAACAGTAGCTTAGATCTAACTCATTCTTTTCAGTAGCTGAAAGATGTTTCATAAAATGGATGTGTTAAAAATCCAGCCTTCCCTTATTAATGAGCATTCAGATTATTTCCTCTTTGGACACTGCAAACAATGTTTTAATGGAGATCTTTATACATACATCCTTAGACACTGATGCGTTTATTCCTAAAGGATAAATTCTCTAAAATTTTTCCTCTTGTCTTTCAATCCCTACTTTTAATATCCTTAAATTTCAGTATAATTATACCATATTTTAAAACAAGGCCAGAGGCTAAAAATGGAGAATTGTAATTCATGTTTACAGTTTGCAAGATTTTGACCAATTTGAAAATTTCAACCAATCTTTGGAGTAACTGCTGATAATTTTGAATCCACTAGGGTTAAGAAGGCTGTCATCCATCTATTGGCTTGAATAGTTTTGTAAGTAAATTTCCTTGGTTCCTGTAGTTCTTGTACATGAAGAGTGCTACATCTGGGACAGCTCTTGTTTTTTCCTGAGGTTTCTTTTACTGAAAAATTTGTCATAAAGTCCAAAGAGAGAATAAGTAAAACTGTCTGTACTGAGATGGTATGGGGAAGCAAGAAGCATTTAAATACACAAAATTTTAATACAATATACATCTAAACACATGGTTTCCATTTCTTGCAAATCAGAACAATGTTATAACATGAAAGTTAGGTCTAGGGGCCAGGCTGGTGGCATAGTGGTTAATGTCACACACCCTTCTTCGGTGGCCAGGGGTTTGCAGGTTCAGATCCAAGAACTGAGCTAGCACTGCTGGTCAAGCCATGCTGCGGCAGCATCCCACGTAAAATAAAGGAAGATTGGCATAGATGTTATCTCGATGACAATGTTCCTCACACACACACAAAAAGCTTAGGTCTGTTTTTAGTTTCCTGTACTAATGCAACTTATTTTGAGCTTTATAGTTACTATGGGCCAGTGGACTATAACACACCAGCATGTGATGTATTCTCCTTCAACAGTGACCAGCATTAATGAGCTATTTTAAGCAGACTCAAGACTCACAAATATCCCAGGAAAGTATCAGGGCCACCAGCTTACATGACTCTTCCCTTTAATGACTCCAATCACATACTATGTCTTCTAAATCAGCCATTCTGCATGCACATCTAATGACATCTGATTGCCAATTCTGCAAGACATGCTTCTATGTGCTTCAGCACAGAGGAGACCTAATGTATTAACATGATATTTGTTCTCTTGATTATCAATACCTTTAGCTGTGGAAGTTTTATAATAACCAGAAACATGGGAGTCGAACTTCGTGGTAATTTGTTTCTTTACTCCTTTTAGACATCCCTAGAATATAAGCCAGAGATGTGGAAGGCACTAGAAGCCTGGGGTTAGGAAAACATATTTTGCATTCTTTCATTTATTGCAAAAAGAAGTATTGCTTTCCTGCCTTTCTTTCCTCTTCTGGAGTAAGGCAGAGATTTTTTTTAAGGAAATTGTAGGATTTTATTTAATGAAATGGATCTGTACATTAACCATTCAGAGAAAGTATGCACATCTCAATTTTAGCTTTGTCTCCTGCCCTCACAAACCTGTTTTAGGCAAGAACAATGATGAAGCCTGTCTTAATGCCTGGCAGGCACCAATTAGCTACTTTGGATCAACATAGTATATACACATAAAGTGGCTGCATGGGTAAACAATAAATACCTAGATGATGGAGTGTCCTTGTCTGAGATATTATGCTAAAGTGTTGATCATGAACGTCAACATGAACCTCCATCCCTTCAATTCTTGGATTTACAGAAATCGAGTTGTGAATCTCCATTTATCAAACCAACGATAAGAGAGACCTAACCATAACTTTTATGACTCAATATTTCCTGACTGGTGTCTTTATGTTATTTTCCACTCAAGATTTCTGCCAAAATCAATGGATTCCTAATTCTTGGTAGACAGAGTAGAGAAGCAGAATAGAAAAGTAGGCTGTTACTTGTAGTAAGAGTTTCTCCATATCTTCAAAGTCGGTGACATGCTGCCAGTGCTTTGGGGAGCTGCTCTGATTCGTAGCATTTGCTGATTTCCATGATGTAAATGCTCCCATTATGGATGATTTCCAGCCACCAATGTGATGTCACTAAATGCAGATTTGGGAGGAGATGCTAACAATCGGCTCTCAAAAGACAAAACCTCTCCCGACGTACGAATTTTAAAAACGTTTTACCCTCCATCATCTTGTTATGTCCAACCAAGTGAAACTGAGTAAAGGACAGAAGGTGGAACTACAGAGGTTAAGAGAGAAGTTGTATTTCTTATTCACAGTTTAAGAGAAAGTGACTAAGGCAAACCAGAAAGGAAGTTAAATTTCAGATACAGTTTCTCTAATACTGCATTTCCAAGTCAAAATCACTCTTATTTTCCAATATGTTTGAGAAAAATGTATTAATTTCTCATTCCTGGGAGGTCTAGGGCTGAGGGGTGGAACAAATCGTGACTCATAACAGGTAACAATAATCACCATATGCATAACAATGCTAGCTATTTTGGATAAACCTGAAACTATTCGACATGATGTGTTTTTCCCATATAACCAAGACAGAACATTGATGTTTGAAGCAGTACAGTCTTATAATCATGTATCCACACATTTATTCTATCCCTCGATCTTCCATGAGACATTCTGGGAACTTACTCAACCACTCAGCACTTCAGTTTACTTCTCAGTCAGGGGTATTGTTTTACACTCTTCTTAGAGGATTAGGACTAAGCAATGTAAATGGCAAGGATGTTTGAATTGTAAGTGGACACCAATACCACCACAAACTATCGAACAACACTGTCGAGTAGAATTTTCTATGTTGATGGAAATGTTCTACATCTGCACTGCCCAATTGAAAAATCAGTTTTTTAATTCAACTTGCCACTTTCAAGTGTTCAACTGTCACTTAACTAGATGAAATTAATTCTAAATTTAAATAGCCATATGGAGCTACTGGTTTCTATATTGGAAGTGCAGATCTAGAAGACAAACCACCAATGCTTATGCCTTCTGCATCAGCAAAATTATCAATTGACCAACAATTCTGTCCCATGTAGTGAGAAACGTGGCATTTTGAAAAAAACTTTATGAATTCTTAAAACTATGTTTTTCACTGATATTATGGGAAAAATAAAAAGAAATTATATATACCCTCACAAGAAATTGATCAGTTCACAATTTCCAGTATCATCTTCCATCTTATTTAAAACATTTTCAGTCCTAACACACCCCTAAGCCAAAATTTAAAATAATGTTTTCCTAGAAAATGTTCATTTCTAATAAAATTTATTCTAGAAACCTTGGTTACATTTTAAGAAGAGAATACATTGTATTATCATATAAAATTGTTTGAAGCCCAGAAAGTGTGTTTTAATGGGCTGTATGATTTTATAGTGTTTATTAAAATCCAATGTTTCTAAATATATGTTCACTATACTTTCTGATGTAGGAAATACACATTTTCAGCACATAACTTTTCAAAGAATCTCGTTTTCTTTCACAACAGGAATTTCAAAAATAGATAAAGAATTAGTTAGAGGAAGGGAGATTAAATATAAGAAATGAGTACAATTATGGTGGTAAACAAATGAATATTTTAAAGAAATCTTACCTCTTCAAGATTCATAAAAATACCTAATATAGCTGCTTGTTTTTCTATCTTTAGTTTAAAAATATCTGTTGCTGGCAATATAAACATGTGAAGAGCTACATAACACTTGGAAATGTATCTAAAAATCATCTTATAAAGCTGAAGTGGATATTCAGTTGAGAAGCAATTTACCATAATATTCTAAAATTAAATTTCATTGAAAAAAATGTAAGCCTGTGGCTATCCTAAATTTGGCAAAACAGCCTCTCCAACTGTTTCCTAAAAAGCTTTTGGACCTGATTGAAAACAAACAACATAAAACAAAACAGCAACAAAAATATCTATAATTCAAATGATTAGCTAAAATTTTTATAGCTTTATTTTTTTTATTAGCTGATTTTCCATTGTGCAGCCCTGATCTCTTGGCAAAACTATTTGAACTATGTAAATCATACACCCAGGAAACAATATGCATTTTGCTCACCTGTTCAAGAAGAGCTTTGAAGAAAGCCCTCCTATTTCCTCCAATTAAAATGTCAAAGATGTGTGCAAAAGAGTTTGGCTGGTAAACTCAGTGATAAGGAAACACAGGCTTAGTTTAATTCATTCTTCTAAAGTGCCAACTGACAAGCTTACATTGAATTCAGTCCAGGCTCAAAAGTATAATTGATGTCAGCCCACATTCTCAGCCAAAGAAAAACACTGAATCTGTTGCTATTGGCTTTGTTTGGGTTTCAGGTACAGGGCCCCTGCCATATAGTATCCTTGGGGCAGGGTTTTTGCTATGGTGCGTGTGTCCGTACATGTGTGCGCTTTTCAATATTGCAAACAGGCTTCATTTGCAAGGCAAACGAAGAAAAGACAATCCACTCATTGCTAGAACCACTCTAGATCACCAACTGCTGAGTACTATTAAAGTCACACAGAACATTAGACAAATAGAAGTTCCTGTCCACGAGCCTGCTTCACCAATGAATTCTTTATTTGCCCTTGACATCTTGTTTTCTTTTCACCAACAAATGGCTGTGCATTTATAATGAATGAATTGACACTGTATTATTAATATAAAATTCAAGATATTTTGCAGCAGACCAGTGTACCTTTTCCCACCTTTTGCACCCAAAGTGTTTATTAAATCTTCATTGCCTACGATGGTAGAGCACTTTTTTAATGTATGTAAAAAATATTTGATTTGAAAATAACAAATCCATTGGATTGAATGGCAAATGAATAAATGCTTGTGGAAGAAACTATTACATAATTAAAAGTATAGATGTATTCAGCGTGGTCAATATATTTGGTACTATATTTAATAGACTTGAAAATTTTCCCAGTTTTCTTCCTTGTTTATATGATTACAACTCTAACTACTCAATAAGTCCCTATCAAGTTTAAGCACTGCACGAGGCCTTATGGAGAACATAGACGTGAAACAAAATCCCTACACTCAAGAAACAAAGTGTTTCCATGTCTAAGAGCAAAACACGTGAAACAACAGCGGATTTTATAGGCATAATGTAATCATTAAATATCCGTAGTATAAGGATTAAAAGCCCAGGGATATAAATAAATCCTGGAAGGGTTCATAAAGGAAGTGAGACATAATGCAATTTTGAGGAATGATAGATTTTACAGAGAAGGACTTGACTATGAAACATTATTCCAGGAAGAGTAACAGCATAGAGAAAAACAAAGAGGTAAGAAGCAACATGCTGGGTTATTGGTAATCATGGACACCGGCATGACTAGACTAGAGGGTAATAGGGAATACTGTTAGGCAACCTAACTGACAGGATTTGCTAGAACCGGATTTCAAGGCATTTAAACGTGATGAATTGTATTGTACTACTTAATTAAAAAAAGTTTCTGTAGACAATACCAAACTTCTAGCTCTTTAAATCCATCATAGGATGAACTTAGCCCCACGTAAACACGTGCAAAGTATTTGTAGTGGAATGATTTCATTTTTCTGACATGGTCATTATTGTGAGTCTTAACAAGTTATTAACAGAAGACAGAAATTTAGAAATCCTGACTCTAACTTATACCTACACTTTTACTGTAACTGATACTATATTTGCAACACAACTAATAAAAACGTTCCCAAATAACAAATAATACAAATAATCCCAAATAATACAAATTAGTTGAGCCTATGGAGGAAATATAGCACAGAAATTTAGGTGTTAAATTGCTTCTGCTCAACATCTTAGGACAAACTTTTCAAGATAATTACAGGTACAAGAATTGCCTCCTGTCATTGTTGCACTTTCCAAGAATTCAAAGACTAATTTCAAAATATCCTTCCACATGAATTAGCTTCATCTATGTCTCATTTTCCTTCTGGGCCTTTATACATCTAGTAAATTTCAAAGATCAAGTGCAAAAGATATGTGGTTGATTCAACATCCAGCTCACGAGAGAGTCTTGGTTAGATTCTAAATAATTCTGTTTTTAAAATTAAATTAAAAGTCAAGCTCCTTCTAAATAGTATGACTTCCTAATGAGTCCCTCTAAGCACTTCTCCAGCAGTTACCAAGATCTATGTTTCAAGTATCCTAACATAAATTGGAAGGGTTCATTGATTAGCACTCTGACTCGAAAGCACTGATGGGGTGAGGGTTATGGAGAGAGGATTTCAACTGATTTTTAAAAATGTTGCTCTATCAGTACGGAACTAACTTCTCTACTCTGTTTGGTTAAACGCTCTTCTGAAAGGGCAAGGCTGGCCATTTGTCCTGTTGGATATTGAGCTTGACCTTTGCATTGTTGTTCCCTGTCCTGCTAATCCTGCCTCCTAAATACACGGCTGCCATTCATTTAAAAGGAGCATGGTGGCCATACTGTTAATCATTAGAAAAGTCTTTGTTGCAGATTTATGAATGTTTTAGATGCCTGATGAGGTGTTTTTGGTATATGACTAATCATTACGTACTCCTTATCCGCAGCTTTTCGTTATTCTACACCAATTTCTTTAAAGCAGTGGTCCTCAACCATGGCTTCACATTGAAATCACCTTGGGTGCTTTTATACAACTCAGTCCCCAGGCCCTACTTCAGACCAACTAAATCAGGATCTCTGGCTGTGGAACCCAGACATCAGCATGTTTATGAAGCTTCCAAGGAGATTCCTGTGAGCAGCCAAGACGGAGAACTATTGTGGTAAAGGGGTGCTTTATCATATCAGATTCTTGTCTGAAGGCTCTGAGGAGCCATTTGACTTCTTCAAGTCTCTGGTTCTCTGCCTCGGAGTTGAATTGGATCTGTGTCCCATGCTTCTAATTTGTGGGATATTTTATGACATTGTGCTTTCTCCAGTATTTTCTCGAATTATCTTAACTCAGTTCTCTCCATTGGACACTAGAAAGGAAGAGTTAGCTTGGAATGGAATGTCACTGTACTTTCTGTTGCAGGTGATAGAAGCCCCAACACAAAGTAAACTAAGGAAAAGAGCAAATGTACTGAGTCATGTGACTGAAATGTTCTGGAGATAGGACAAAGTCAAGGAGTGGCTTGATGATGTCACCAGGACTTGGTTTCTTTCCATCTCTCGGCTCTGTCTTTTGCTGTGCTGGCTTCATTCTCAGGTCTCATGTTTTGGGCCCCTTTCAATTCCAAGCTAACATTATCCCAAGGACAAGTTAAAATAGCAGAGCAAGTCTCTTTAGAAAGGCCATGTTTAATCTCTGGCAGTCATTCCAGTTGGCTAGCTTGGGTCCTGTATTCCTGAACCCACCCCTGAACCAATTATGATAGAGAGAAGTATTCAGGTTCCACAGTTAAGCCTGTGTTTCATACTCTCTCTCTGCAGTCAGAAGTGGAGCCCTCTCTGAAACATGTTACCTGAAATGAGAGGGAGGTAGTTTCTATCAAAATTTGTGTTGCTCCTATCTAAAGAGGGGGAATCAACACAGAGCTTCCAAGAAAACAAACAGACAAATGTCCGCTATAGGGTGACTGAAGCACGGGGGTGAGTGCTCCAAGGAATATGCAAGAAAAGGGAGCCTCTATCATGGATGAGTGAACGACATATGAGAGAGTCCCAGAGTACACTGTAGTCATGGTTGGCTCTTTATTAGCCTTAGAGGAGACATGATCCTTTGTAATGATTCAGGGTTACAGGCTATTTTAGGAAAAGCAAGAATCAGTATAGGATCAGTCAATGTCAGCATGCCTCCCTTAATCAAGTGTAGATTATAGAAACACCTATTTAAGACAAAGGAGGGACTGAATGACGTTTTAGAAAGCAAAATGAGAAAGAAGCAAGAGTTCTTTTAATTTGGCTTCTCCGTTACCTAAAAACATATTCTCAAGGATAGAAGTCCTGCTTTGTTCAGTCTGCATCGGATAGCCTATAAATACTTGACGAGATGATCCTATAGGCATAAAAGATGAAATTGTCTCCCTTGCCATCACCAGGAAGCAGTTGTGACCTAGAGGTTACATAGGTCCTTGAATCACTTGCTTGTGGTTGAATTTCGAATTCTTTGTGTCCTTTGGGAGACTTTTCACTTCTCTAAACCTCAGCTTACTGACGTCCAAAGTAGGGATAACAATGTGTCTTACATAGAGTGTTGTGAAGTGAGGTAATCCATGAAAGCACAAACACAATGTTGGCATATAGTAACTGCTCGATAAATATTACATAGCTCCCTCCTTCTTCTCCTCTTCCTCCTCTGTTCTTTCTCATCATGATCGTGACTGACAGTACATAGTACTTAAGGTTATTTGATCACTGAAATATATACTTACTTTCCTTTGGCTTTATTGATTTGATCTGTATATTTTCCCATCTGTTTCTATTCTAGAAGTAATGAGTTATTAGGAGAAATAAAATTGCAGGAAAAAAGGGTGGGAAACTGTCATTCATAATTTTATCATACAAATTAAAACACTATTAAATACTATTAATATTTCAGTGCTTTTCTTACTTTCATTTTCTTCTATGTAATGTTTGTACACTTATTTTTTATTGACGTGTTAAAAATAAAATGCTTTTTATCTGTTCAAGTTGCCCTTCACTTATTTTTTTATGTTTTTATATACAGACTGTATAGTATTTCTCATAGTTTTTAAAAAGCTACCTGAATTCTTATTCTTAGGTTGATTCTTTAGCTAGCTAATTAGCTGGATAGTTAGCCATTTGTCTGAGTTTTCTTTCTGAGTTTTTATATTTGAGAATTAGGCAACCTTTTTGAAGTTGCTGCAAACTAAAAGTAACATTGAATATCTCAGTCTGGGTAAAAAGTGTCAGAAATAATTATAATCACATGCAGATTTCATTCTTAAACCAATTAATAAAGATTCCAAGTTGAGAAAATTATTCAGGTGTCCTCAGAATGAAACATGTTCAAAATGTATTTATAAATTATCCTGAACTCTAATTTAACTTTAAGATCCAGTTTAACCTAACATGTCAGCAACTCATTCACTTATAAATCCTTTAGCAATCATCTTTTCCAAAATTTCCAGACAGAAAAATCAAGGAGAAGAACCATATGCACAGCTCTCCTTGGAGGGCACCAATGCATCATGATCTCTGACACATTCCTGAGAGAACTAAAGAATTATTTCATCTCTGCTGCAAGTAGACAATTACTATTCAGTAGTCAGCAGCCCCCAAAACCAGTACCCCTGCACTGTCTAAGCTCAGCCTCCCCCAACCCCCACCAGAACCAGCAATCAGTAAGCAGGTGGGACGAGGAGCTGGAAACAGGAAGCGAGGCAGCCTCAAACTCTTCCCAGTCATGCAGTTTCCTTCCTCTTCCCTCCCCTTTCTGTCCCTGTGAGAACTGCAGACCAGGGAAAAGGCCAAGAAGATCCCTGATTGTTTTGTTCTCCCATGTGCCATAAAAATACTCTAGGATGAAATAACCTCAATATGCTAGTGCTTTTGATAACAGGAACAGGGAGGTTTGGGCATTACTATCTACCTAGCCACGTTCTGTCTTTCCCAAATGCTTGTATTTCTCTTATTTCCCTGCCACTCCAACCTTCAACTGATCACAGCCCTATCAATTTAGCCATCAGACAAGGTTTCCAAATCTCTCATTTCTTCCCTCCTCCTTTCCGTTGCCTTATTAACTGATTCTCATTCTCTCTTTCCTAAATTGTTGCAAGAGCCTTCAGTTGGTCTCCCTGGTTTCATCCTCCTAGTTCTATTTATTCTCCTCACTCTTGGCAGAATGATTTTTCTAAGTTTTTAAATTGGACTATCTAATTGTTTTGCTTTAAAAAAATAAATAAAAAGACAAAATCTCCATTGTTTCTTTGTGCCAATAGAATAGATAAAACTCCTTACTATGGCATGAAAATCTTTGCATGATTTGCTTCCAGTCTAAGGTAAGGATGTAATCTCAACCATCCTCCCTCTTGCCTCATCCCCTCCCCTACCACACCAAACTCGTTTTCTACCAACCCAGAACATTCCCTCAACATACCATTTCTTTTCTTGCTCGTGTAAATTTGCATATGACGTTCTTCCAGCACAGGAAAGAATATCAGAATTAGCATTTGTTGAGCACATTCAATTTTCCAAGGATGTAATCTGCACAACATTACAAAGATGTAAAAATTATGTTTTCTATTTTGTAGACAAAGAAACAGAGGAGAAGGAAATTGTCCAGGCACATGGCCATGATTGATGGTGTTGCCTGGCTTAAAATCTTTGTCATTTCTCCAGTGTGGAGTGCCCTATACCCAATTCTTTGACTGAAAAATTCTCATTTGGCCTTTAAGTCTCACTTTAAGTTTAGCTCCTCTCCAAAGAGAGTGAACTAACCTGATTTAGTATCACAATACCTATCTGGGTGATTCCAGAACTCGTGTGTGGGGAGCTCAGCTCAATCCATTTGAAAGGGACGGACAATGGGAGAAGGTAAGGAGATTTATCTTGAAGCTCTGTTTACATAATGAGTACGCGGATTCTGCCCATGTTTTATGCTGATGAAGGTGCTGGGGATGCCAATGCCCCCAGTCAACCTACGTGTTGGCATTGTAATATATCCTTTCTTATGATACAAGTTGTATCCTAATTTCCCCTAATATATTTGCCATATTTATATATGCCAGACTAAAAAAAGTGAGTTCCTTAAGGTTTTGCACAACTTATTCATCTTTCCATTCCATGCTTTGTCAGACACCTGGCTTTACGTAGGTGCTCCGTGAGTATGGGATGAATGAGAGGAGGATTGAATGAAATTGTTATTTCCTGCCCTAATACCCCTTTGGAATACTTTCATTGAACTTCATCAGAAACCAGTTTGGTGTTTTCAATTATCAAGAACTAAGGCTCTAACTATCTACTAATGCCACGCATGGCTATTTTAGTAATTAGGTTTTAATACATTTAAACAAATAGGTCACTTTAATACCCAAAGTCAATGATCTGTTCATCCAAGTAAGTGCCATAATTTGCTTCTGAAAAGATAACTTCACAGTTAATTCACTTCAATCTTTGTAATGGCTATATTTCTATTATTACAATTCAATTGGAGTTAAGCAAATTTTAAAAAAATTAAACTTGGAACTTGGATAGTTTGGATGAAAATAGCAATTGCAAATTGTGAAAGTTCTGAAAAAACTTGGCCTCTATATTTTTATCACCTTAAGGTGGGAACTCATCAAGGACAGGGCTATAATTCTAGAGGGAAACCTAAGAGCCAAGATCTTGATATGTTGTGTCAGATTTTAAGGAAGAAAGTTGGCAGAGACCACATGCAGTTCATTGCTTCTTTAAACATTCAGTGAAATAAGACAAGAGGCAATCATAATATTTTAATTCTCTCACTAATGTTATGATGACCACAGCCAATGCTATTTGAGTATCTATCAGGCAAAACAGTAGATTCTTGGCATGAACTATTCCATCTAATTCTCACAAATATACTTTTAACTTAGAAAATGCTCTCCTATCTCTATGGATGAGGATACAGAGGCTAAAAGAGTTTACATAATTGCCCAAAGTAAGCAAAGGACTCAGATTTGAGGCCACAATTTCACATGTATCTTCCATAACTTATCTGATTTCATCTTATTCTTATAACTATAAATTCTGGTTAGTTATTTCAGGCATATGTAATTCTTTAAGTTAACAGAATCACTTAGAACCATGGGCATTTATTGAACGTGGTTTAGTCTCATAGTGCCTCAATTTACTTCCTGAAATTATTTTGAGGATTAAATGATAGAATCAATGTAAAGCACTCAGCATGGTTCAAGGCTTGTAATAGGCACTCAGTAAACCTTAAATGAAGATGATGATGATGGTGGTGGAGACAACGATGATGACTTGTCCTAACCTACTCATTTTTCAAAGAAATCAAATGTCAAGGATCCCTGGAGAAATGGTGGCAGAGCCTGATTCTCATTTCTCCACAGAGCACTGCTTACCTAGAGACTACTTGATGTATTATAAAAAACATCACTGTGCATATTCTGGTATAGAAGTAAAAAACAAACCAAGAGAGGTGATCTTCTCCGGGTTCAGGATGATATGATGCCTTGCTGCCCAAGGTGTGTTTCACAGACCAACAGCACCAGCATCACTTGGGAGCTGGTTAGAAATGCAGACTCTCAGCTCCTTCCCCAGACTCAGTGATTCAGAATCTGCATTTTAACAGGATCCACAGTGATTCATAATCCCATTAAGTTAGAGAAGCACAGCCGTCACACATCTCAGCTTGGAAGCAAAATAAAGATCAGGAAGATGGGCTGTGGAGTGAGGGGGACCTGGGTTCTAACGCTGTCTCGACCATTTGCTAGCCATGAGACCTTGGAGAAGGTCTCAGCAGGATTAAATGCTACAATATATTTAAAGCACCTAGCACAGTCTGGTAATTCTAACTATTATGATAATTAGGGCAGCAAACTAAACTCGGATAATAATATTATGAAGCATACTTTAAATGACAAATAACAAGACAATTTGGCCATGAGTCCAATACTTACATCTTCCAAATGAAAGTAAAAGATACTTGCAGAGAGAAAATTTTAAGAGTAAGTATGAAACATCTAAGTTTAGTTACATATATATATATAGACATATGTATACATATTATATATACATGTGTGTATATATGTATATATATGATTTCCCAGCTATATACAAAATATTTATCATTCCCAAATACAGCTCTTATTAATGCAGGAAAAACAAACCTGACTCAAGAGTATATTTTGGATTCCATCCACTAACCATGGCTACATTCTTAATTGACCATCATATTATACCACAAGTCAGATTGTGTAGGAATCTTTTTCGTTTGTTGAGTAGAGAATTAACTTAGTGTCAATGCTTGCCTTATTTTCTTAGTTTTCAGTGTATTTTAAAACCAGAATATTGATGAGATGACCTCTTTCCTAATGTTTTGAAAACAACCTGGTCTAGCAAGAATGACATAAAGCTAGACGGTCTAGGTATGGCCCATGTCACAGCAGAAGATAATGTCAACCAGAAAACATGATGGGTGCCTGTGAGTTTTAGGAGAGAATAACTTCTCTTTATTTTATTCACTTCAATAAAATGAAATGAAGTAGTTTTACTAGCAGAACTTTGCAAATGCCCTTAAATTCCCAGAGTATCATTTTCTATATTTGTAAAATAATGATATAATGATGGCCAGTGATGAAATGGTATTTTGAAGCACCTTTTTGAATTTGGGAGAATATTCCACCCCTCCTAATGTCACATGATCAACTAAATCTGGGCCAAATGTGAGTCCTTATGTAGAGAGCTACGAAGTAGCCACCTTTTAAATGATGTAGCCATCTTCATAAATGAAGGCGGAAGGGTCTTCCTCTACCTGCCACGTTTGGCAGCATCTAGTAAATCCATTTGTTTGGGTTCATGTTATATATGAAACATGAGTGGTCCTAAACCTACGTGGTCATCTGATGGCCTTAGCATGGACTGGATAATGGGATAATTGTATCATAATTTTTTTCCATGGCACATTCTCCTCCCTCTATAGATAATTATATCTTCTTCCTCTAACTGCTTTTCTGAAAATAATAAGCAAACTGTAAGTTGGTGGCTGTAATTGTCAGATTTTGGTCTGTATTCTTCATTATCTAATGTTGCTCTTCGAGTCTTCTACATACATCTGGGCCACTAAGGTTAATGCCTACTTTGGGACACCTAATCCCAGCTTCTCTGATGAAAAAAATCTAAGGCCATGTAGATAGATTGATTTCGGGGTTTAAAATTAATTTGACCCTTTCTTTTAAGTTACAAAGAAACCTGGTTGTGACAAAGATCTACTGAACTATTTCTCAACAAATTGTTCACCAATTAAGCTTAGCACTTAATTTTTAGTCGTTACAGTAACCTCTCCTTCCTTTTATTATCAGTTCACACCATGGACCTTTAGGGAATTGCTTGTCAGCACTGATTTTTTGTCATTCTAGAGATCCTTGAAATATTATATTTGATAACCATCCTAAGACCTGATTAAATTGCCTGAGATAAGAATCTTTTTTCTCACAACTCAGTCAGCCAGATAAGTCCACTACAGCAGTTAAGAGCAAGTCAGAATGGCTTCCATGATCCTTCTATAATCAAGGCCTGGATAAATCTCCTCTTTCTGATGTTTGAAGTTAATACGCATCAAATTTCTCCCTCTCATAATAATGATGTCACATAAGTATCTGGAAACAATTCTTTCACTCCTTTATATTTCATTCTTCTTTCTGTAAAGGCTTTTACTTTAAGCTATTCTTAAAAAATATTTGAAAAGGCCATTGACCTTAAAATTGCTATTGTAGTATAGAGTCAAATCATTTTAATTAATGTCCACAGATTCTAGTAAGTTAATTATATACCATGAAAATGGTCTATTTTCCAATTCAATATCTACAACAAATTACAAAAGAAGCTTTAAAACACCCTCTGTAACTCACTCCCTGGTCTTACGTGCAACTACCTTACACTTGAAGTATTGCCAAAGACTCCAGTCTTCTCTACCTGCTTCCTTTCTCTCTTCCATCCAATTCTTTAATTCATTAATACTATTTTCTGGTGCCCACTATATGCCCTCTGCTAGGTTCTAAAACTACAGTGAAGAATTGAAAGAGATATAATTTTTGTCCTCAATAACCTTACAAGCAGGTTCACAGAAGAGAATCAATCAAAAGACACACACGAAAAATGGAAAATTGCCAATGGCTTAGTGCCGGGCAGGAGAAGGTGCAGTTTTATGGGAGCAGGGGTGGGAGTGGAGGTGCTTCAATGGGGGGATTGGACCTGGCCCTGTGGATTTCTGGGATGCCTCACTGAGGAGTGTTTGAGCTAAGAGCTACAGGATGATTAGGAGTTCAGTAGGCAAGGAGCAGGGGTGCATCCCAGACAGAGGATACAGATGTACAATACTCCTGTCGAGGGAGGCAGCAGGAAAGGAGAGGACCAATGTGTCTTGATTACAAGGCCTGTGGAAGCAAGAGCCCAGGGAAAGCTGGAGGGAAGAGCAGAGAACTGTGCATGCCTGACTTTGTGAGCCAAGGGAAAAAGTTCTGCCTTCAACCCAAGAGCAGTAGGAAGGCAACTGAGGGTGGGGGGTGACTTGAAAATTCCCTCTGGCTCCACATGGATGCGAGGGAGAGTAGAGCAGATCCAGGTAAATAATTTAGGAGGATATTAAAATAGTAGGGGACTTAGCTAATGGTAGCTGGGACTAAGGAGAGCGTGGTGGGGATGGAGAGAAGTGAGCGGATTTGTGAGATTTGTAAGAGCTAGAATTGGGAGGCATTGGTGATTTTCCTAAACATCACTGTCCTATTAGTCTTCTCAAATGGTTCTTTGTACTTGTCTTCAATTGATCTGAGAATGAGGATCATTGCTACTGATAACACACATTTATTGAGCCCCAGATCCACTTGCCTACCATGTTTCTCTCTGGGCAAGTTCATGCCCATGTGAAACTCTGTAAGCTGGCCTGTAAGTCTTTCAGTAGGACTCTAAACACCTTATGACTCTTATTTTCTATTATTCTCCTCAAGGAACTATAGTATGTAAAAACTATCTAAAACAGTGTCTGACATAAATATGAACTGAATGTGTCTCCCCCTCGTCCTTCATCCTCCCTTTTCTAGCATCAATTTCTGCTTTCTTTACTTGATTCCACTTTGATTGCTTTGCTCACATTGATCCTCCCCACCTCTGCCCTCCCCAAAACCCCAGCTAGAATGCGTTTCTCGTCTTCACCATTTTTTCAAAGGCTTACCCTTTCTTCATTAGCCAGCCCTGGTGGTCTAGTGGTTAAGATTCGGCGCTCTCACCACCACACTCAGATTCATTTCCCTCCCAGTCAGGGAAGCACATCACCTGTCTGTTGGTTGTCACACTAGGGTGGCTGTGTGTTGCTGTGATGCTGAAAGGTATGCCACCAGGATTTCAAACGCCAGCAGGGTCATTCATGGTGGACAGGCTTCACCAGAGAGACTAGGAAGAAGGACCTGGGAAAATATTGGCCATGAAAGCCCTGTGAATAGCCCAAGAGCATTGTCTGATACAGCGCCCAGAAGGTAAGAGGATGGCGCCGAAAGACCAGGAAGGTACACAGGTTCGCTAGGAATTGGAATCCACTCCACAGCACTAATGACAACTCTTTCTTCAAGGTCTGGCCCTAATGCAGATCCCAGCTCCTTCATAGTGCTCTCCTAGAAGACTTCAGTCTCCTTGGTCACACATCCTTCGATCTGAAATATCACCATTTGTCAACTACTCAGCATGTGCATCATAATATTTTCATTCATTTTCTGTGCAACTAGTTTAGCTTTTAAACTGAACTCCACATCACTCAAGAACAGCGTTCCCAGAGAGTAGCATGGTGCGTAAGTAGGCCTGAAGTCATATCCTCACACTTGTGGCTAAAGGGCAGCTTCAGTCCCATCTAAACCTCATGCAAAGGGGTCTCCAAAAAAAAGAAATGTTGCATTATTGAAAAATAGAGGAGAGTGAAAAGGATAGACTTGAACAAAATAGAATAGAACAGATGGTCTCTATACCTCATAATTCACCTATTCATTACAAACCCTCTGTGACAGAGCCACCCTGTAATCCTGCTTATCATTCTAACAAAGTAAATCACTCTATTGTGTAAAGAAGACAACTGAGAAATAAAACACAGAATTTATGCTTCCAGCAAGTCATTAACAATTAAACTTAAACCTGCATTTGAATTTGGGAAATTAGGTTAATAAAAGCAAGAGTGCTTATTTGCCTAGTAAACATTTACTTTGGGTATTTAGAAATCATTTAAAGGTAAATGGCAGTAAAATAGTTGCATAGAGTTAACGCACAAATAAGGGATCAATTTGATGATGAAGGTTACTTCTAACCCATTCCTGCTCAGAGCAAAGTTTGAGGATACCATTTCTTTTCAAGACTCACCTTATATCTTGTGTCTCCCCGTGGGCTGGCCACAGGCTTCTCCGTGTTTGTGGTTGTCCGGTTCTTTCACCCTCCCATAACTTGATCTTAAAAGCTGTGAACTACTTTTGCCTGTTAGTGCACTTGGCTCCCTCCACTGCCAACCTTTCAAGAAGCAGCCTCTTCCACTGATGAGCAAGGCAGTAAGAGGCAGACAATAGAGAACAGACAATAGACAGTAGACAGAGGTAACAGCATCCTTAGCATCCTGACCTTCCTCTAAGTGAGAAAGGCTGCATTCATCCACAGCGCCTCCTACTCACTCTCTGACCACTCTCTCCTGCCCCGCTCTTTCCATCTCTCCCTCATAAATCTTCCTGGGGCTCTTCCTTTCACCCGCATCCCAACTTTGTGCCCCTGACTGTATCCTTCATCCCCCGTTTGTATGCTTTTCCACTCAATAACCAGCGCGCACCTTCCTTACTCTTTTTTTCTTACTTTTAATCATTCATCTATTTTGTCTTCTAATGCATCTTTAGCTTGTTTAATTTTGCTAACTTTTTATATATTCCCAATTTTTATCTGATTTGTATTCTTATTTCTAATTCCAATGTTATGCTGCATTTTCATCCTTTCGTTCCTTATTGTTTTTCTCCTCTAATATTTGTTTTCCTCTTCTATTATTTTGGCTTTGTTCCTTTAGTGATTTTTTCTTTTCTTTGGTGAGGAAGATTGGCCCTGAGCTATCATCTGTGCCAATCTTCCTCCATTTTGTATGTGGGACTCTGCCATAGCATGGCTTGATGAGTGGTGTGTAGGTCTGCACCTGGGATCTGAATCTGCAAACTCAGGGCCGCTGAAATGGAGTGTGCAAACTTAACCACTACCCCATGGGGCTGCCCCTTTAGTGAAATTTCAAAAGATTCAAAAATAATAATGACATCAAGGAAAAATAGATAAAAGAGGAAATTACTTATGATTCTCATACAAAACATTTTTCTGATACTTTATAGAACATTTTACTTTTCTCTTTAACTTTGTCCTGAATATCTTCCTCTTTTTTCTCTTCCATCCCCCAAGGCAAGGACGAGCAACCAATAAGACTTTGAAATCCTGGAAGCTGCTGGGGCTGGTTGAAATTTCTCACACAACATGAAGAGCAGGCAGGGAGGAGAACAAGATGGAACAGGTCACACCGTGGTGACAGCCCCAGCCCAGGGAGGAGATGCAATGGCTGGGACTCTGGGCAGCTCCCTCAGCTGGGTCCAGCGTTAGTGAAGACTGTGGGGTCCTCAGTAGCAAAGGCTGCAAATGTCCACAGTGGGGACAAGGCTTGCTCCCATTCTCTTGCTCTCCTTTTCCCCATAGGCTAAAATTCCCTCACAAGGACTCCTTCTGGGTGCTAAGCTGCTCTGGACTAGAGGATGGAGTGACACGGATAACATGCTTTCTGGGCTTTTGAGCTCTTCAGCGTTTCTGCTCGTGCTTCTTTGTAGTCCAGAGTTCTCCAGAGCTATTTTCATTAGTTTGTAGTCATTTATTTACTGTTTTTGTTGCTTTCTCGGGGAGATGAGCAGTGGGACCTCCCAGCCCACCATCTTGCTGACGTCACCCTCCAAAACATTAGTGTTAATGGTATAATGTTTCATCACTTAGTAAATAGCTATATTTAGACAAACCATAAATAAAACAGGGATGGTAGAGAATGGCAGCTAAGAGCCAGAGCTCTAGAGTCAACTAGGCTGGTTCAAATCCTGGCTTTGCCAGTTATTAGCTGTGTGACCCTGGGTAAGTTACTTAACCTTTCTGTTCTTCTATTTCCTCATCTGTAAAATGGGAATAATATTAAAGTGCTCGCCTCTAGGATTGCTTTAGGGGTTAAATTAGATAATTAATATTAAGTACCACACAAATGGTTAGAAAATGCTAAAGTTTAGCTATTGTCATTAAAAGTTCACACTAAACTAATGATTATGTATTTAAAGTGTGCATGATAAAACTTAAATTTAAGTTTCTCCAGTTTAAGTTGGAGAGTAGCATCATTTTAATAACATTATTTTAATATTATATTATCATAATGTTATGTCGTTCTTCTCCTTCCTAATTTCTCAGACACTGTCTAAATCTAATATTTCTTATTTTTATCTAGTTTGTTGTAATAACCTCTCAACAAGGTCCTCTGCCACACACTCCTTTTTCCAATCCACCCTACATTATTTTGTTTGGATCTTCTTTATAACGTCCTGCTTAGCATCCTTTTCACCTCCAGTATGAGGTCAAAACTCCCTGGCAAGGTCCCCACTGTCTGGCAAACACATCCCCTTGAATTTACCTTCTTTTGCTTCCCCTTCCATATTGTAGCCTATTGTAGCTAGCTTCTGCTCCTTATTTCCTTTTTTCTCATATGAAAGATCTGTCCCCTCCTTTAGCACCTACTGAAGTCAAGGCTCAGGGCAAGTGCACTTCTTCCACAAAGCCTGCTCTAATCCCTTCAGCTCGAAAAATTCTACCCTCTCTAGGTTCCTATTCCAAACTCCCCTCCCTTTGGGTTCTCTTCATCTTCTTCTATTTGCGTACAGTTATTTGTGTGCATGACTGAGATTTATATTGTTCACAAATGGATTGTAACATTCACACCCACCTCATCGTCTAGCTCAAAGATGCTAATGACTGAATCAATTTAGACCCTGTTGGGAGTAAAGAAGGGGAGAGGTGGTGAGGCAGAGACAGAAATGGATGATCCAGAGTGGCTTGCAATTCAAATTAGATTGACTAAGTCCTACTGTGGATGCAACTTTGCAAGGCAAAGTTCCCATTAGTTTTATTTCCCCTACCCCCATGCACATTTGAAGACTTTTTGCAAGAAAATAAGTTAAGTGCTAGAAATCAGGTGTAAAAAGTTATGCTTCTAAAATTGAAAGTCCTATACTATTTGCATTACTCTTTAGCCTCTTGTTCTGGGAGTATCTCTAATTCCCATCTTTTTTTTTTTTTAGGAAGATTAGCTCTGAGCTAACTGCTGCCAATCCTCCTCTTTTTGCTGAGGAAGACTGGCCCTGAGCTAACATCCATGGCCATCTTCCTCTGCTTTATATGTGGGACGCCTACCACAGCATGGCTTGACAAGTGGTACCGTGTCAGCACCCGGGATCCGAACCATCGAACCCCAGGCCACTGAGGCGGAACATGCGAACTTAACCCCTGAGCCACTGGGCCGGCCCTTAATTCCCATCTTGATGCACAAAATTAGCTCTCACATGCTCTTTTAATATGTTTCTAGCATCCTTTGTGCATCTTTTTGGATTGCTCTTTCAATATCAGTATGCTTCTTGAATATTTGACCTGGTCCATGAAGTGTTTTGAATTTTCTTAAACCTATTCTATTACAGAAATATCACATCTTTAAGTTTTCTTAATTGTAAACTCTTAAAGAAAGGAATCATCCCTCTCTGGTCAAGAGAAGAAGGGAAAAGATGAGAAGAGAAGATAATATGTCCAAGCAGTAAGGGAAAGGGTTCTTAGAAACCCAAACTAAGAAACTTCTGTGTATGCTTTATTCTTTTCCAATGAAACTTCTTTATACATGCACAGATTTTTTTCCCCCCTAAGCTCTAAAAGAAGTTGCCACTAACTGGCTTTAGAAAGGCTACCTACCAGCCCCATGGCCTAATGGTTAAGTTTGGTGCACTGTGCTTTGGCGGCCCAGAATCGGTTCCCAGGCACAAACTAATACCACTTGTTGGCAGCCATGCTGCGGTGGCAACCCACATACACAACAGACAAAGATTGGCACAGATATTAGCTCAAGGTGAATCATCTTCAGCAAAAGGAAAAAGCTACTTAAGCTCTATATTCATAAATATCTTATTTTGCCAGTTGTATTAGTTTCCTATTGCTGCTGTAACTACTTAGTACAAACTTGGGGCCTCAAAAGAATGTAAGTCTGTTCTCTTCCAGTTCTGGAAGCCGGAAGTCCAAAATCAGTTTCACGGTGTTAAAGTCAATGTGTCAGCATGTTACCAAAACCAAAGGGGGTTCCCTCCTGGTGAGTCAAATCAGACTCTCCAGGAAGCAGTTGTTTCACAAAGGAAGGTATATTTGCAGCAAATAGGAGACCGTGCCAAATCATATCCAGAGTCATGGCATCCGGAACAAAGGGAAGCAGGGACATTTATTTTGGATGAGGAATGAATATTCAAAAGGGAAAGGTGGATAGCCTCTTGTACAGGCTCAGTTGGAAAACATGCCTCCACTCACACTGTGGGTGATGGTAAAAAGACCTAAGCTCCTCCTGGAGAGATCTTAGCATTAAAAATAAGGCAAAGGTCAAAGGCTTAGCTCTTGTGGTAAAGCTTGGTCTGGTTCAGGGTGGGTGGTGTTTGCATCTCATTAACATAACAAAAGGAAAAAGAACAATTTGGAAAAACAGTTAAATGCTTCCAAACCCACCCTTGTGTTCCTCTGGGCAACTAGTTGGTGACCAGAAGGGTTGGTCCTTCTAGAGGCTTCAGAAGAGAATCCTCATCTTTTTGAGCTTCTAGAGGCTACCTGCTTTCCTTCCTAGCATCACTCCAACCTCTTGCTTCTATCCTCATATCTCCCTCCTCCTCTTCTGTGGTCAAATCTCCCTCTGTCCCTGTCTTGTAAGAACACTTGTGATTGCATTTAGCGCTCACCTGGATAATCCAGAATAATCCCCCACCTCAAGATCCCTAACTGTATCTCATCTACCAAGTCCCTTTTGCCGTATAAGTTAACCTTCACAGGGTCTAGGGACTGGGACACAGATATCTTTTGGTGCCATTATTCAGCCGACCACACAGTCTTGTTTCATAAGGGGCAATTTCTTATTTCATTGTATCCATTTATTTAAAAATTATTGAGCATATATGACAAGTATATTTCAGGCAAAGTGTTCTACCACGGAATGATAACTTACTAATTGTTTGTTCCTAACCTTGGGAGCTCCCTGAGTGAAATTTGAAACTGGCCCCCATACATGGAGGGCAAGAAGAGACCAAAGAAAGAGGCAGACCACTTCAGATTGATGGATGCCAGTGTTAACAAGCATGAGAACTTACATATGACGGTTTTCTCAGGCGGCCATAAGCCAAGTAGATTGCCATACCCGCCCACCAGAATCTTAAAGTTTGTGTAGAGACTTTGTCCGGGTTCAGTCACATATTCCGTCCAGAAGGTCTTACCAACATCTTACTCTCCCAAGGCCATGTCCTTGAAGTGGCTGCTAGCATGGGAATATCAGGCAGAATGTACATTCCAAAGACAGGGGAAGGAGTGAGGACCCTTCAATTGTCCAGCTTGCGGGTCACCCAGTGGTCACGTCTTCTTGATGACATCTTCCAACAATAATAAAATGCTTTGGAGAGGGGACAATAACACATGAGAATATTCTTTAGAATTATTTTTAATTTTTCCAGGTTTACAATATATTCTGCAGGGTGTCTTATTTACATTGTAACATTACCTGAATGTGGCAAACCTGTTTTACCTCTGAGCCTTACTCAAACATCAGGGCTCCTGTTTCACAAAAAGCCTGTCCTTTTATACCCACACATAGGACTGATTCTCTAGTTTCAGGCCCAGACTCCACCTTTACACTGATTTCCGGGCCTTTCTCCAAGCCTAATTTACTCTAGGATGCACACCCTGCCCTACACCGCTAGCCTTGGCTCAGGCTGGCTTGGCTGATTAATTCAAGGATCTTATTTTTAGCCATTTGAAAATGCAGCCTTTGAACAACATGATTGAGAACATCGATTTACATCAAAATAGCGAAAAAGAAGAGAACTTTGCTCTGCTGACCTGTGTCTTCATTGTGCATGAATAAATTCAACATCACATCGATTTTGTGTATCCATAGCTCTTAGGCACTTACGTCACTTATGATAAAAAATAAATAAAAATTCTAGAAGTTTTTTAATTATCCAACATCATGATTTCTCGTTATTATTATTGTTAAGGCAACTTAATATATGTATATATGAATATATGAACATATGATTGTATGAAATGTCAAACACAACTTTGATACTGAGCTCTTATCTTCTTGCCTTTACACACTAAATTCTTTCACTCTCCACAAGATCCCATGAGGTTGATTTATTTCTTATGGTCTAAATTAGTGGCTGTGGGCAGAAAAGAACCTGTGGGATCTTCTCCCAATCCAAACTCCAGCAGAAAGTTTGAATGAATCCAAATCTCCTCTTCTAGCTTTACAAGAAATTCTATGTGGTCTCTTTTTTGGCCATTTTGTCACTTTGGACAGTCTGTCTTCTAGTTTCCCAAGTCTTTTCGGAACTGGATACAATATTATTTCAAGTAATATGCTGATATATTCAGCTGTAAATTGTACTCCAATAAGATAATCCAATAGATAGAGAAAATCATGATTTGGGCTTTGTTGTGTTGGCTGGGGCTAATAAACGTGATTTGCAAGGTGAACGCTGAGTAACTGTCTCCCCAGTCGAATAGAAGAAACAGATATTGCTTAGTGCCACCTAAAAAAAGAGATAGAACTGTCCTATAGGTAGGGTCTTCTCTGAACTAGGAGCCCTAAAGCAAGCTGTGTAAATTGGATTCCATCAAGAAGCTGGGCAACCCAACAGAAATCTCAAGCGATGGAAGGAATAGGCACGTGTGAGGCATTAGCAGTGAGCATTGTGAAAGTCCATGCTCCTGACACTCGGTCAATTTTTTCATCAACTAGATGATGGGTTCTAAGTGTTGGTTCTATAATTCTACATAACTTATAGTTTAGTTTCAATGAATCCACTGAGACCGAGTAAATCATGCGTAGAGACTTCTAGTATAGAAATCTCTGGGACAGCAGTTTTTAAACATGTTCGTCTCAGGAAGTTTTTGCACTCATAAAAATTATTAAGAAACTCAAAGAGCTTTTGTTTATATGGATTATATCTATCAATATTTGCTATACTAGAAATTAAAGTTGAGAAATCATAAAATATTTGTGATTTACTTAAAATAATAATAGATTTCATGGTAACAGAAGTAATAAACTTTTAAGAAATATATTTCTAAACCAAAATATACTGAGAAAGTGACATTGTTTTACATTTCTTGAAATCCCTTTAATATCTTGCTTGACAGAAAACAGCTAGATTCTCATATCTGTTCTGTGTTAAATCCATAGTTAAGAAAAGGAAAAATATTTCAATAGCTTTTCAGATGACTATGGATATTCATCTTTGATACTACACTGAAATTTGACAAGAGATATTTCTTAAAGTTTTTGTTTTGCAATGTGGACTCTAAAATCACATCAATGATTTTTTGTGCTCTCTTACATTGAAGTCCACGTGGTCTATTTTGCACTTTGGATGGGTCTTGTAACCATACATAATTTTGTAACAACATGCATAGGTCAATTGGAAAATGGTGGCTCACTGAGTTATGATGATCTTCCAAATGTTGACATATTTTAATATACAATATCCAAAATGCCACATTTGTTAATGACCCCACCAATAAATATCACAATGAACCAATAAAAATATCACAATAAATATTGTCAGTTATTCGCTGTGAATGGATGGGCTTAATTCATTTCCTTTTTAGAAAATGTCTGCCACATACCCAAATCTGATCATCACAATTTGTCTGACAGTTTTTCAAGTATAATTGAAAAAATAAGGGAAGCTAGTTCAGCTCACATCTAGTACAATCACACTAATCCTTCCTTCAAGACAATATCAAACTTTATATGCAGCAAAAGTGCTTTATAGACTTCCCATTTCATCATATAGATTAGAAAATTAAAATACGTATTCAATCTTAAAATTTCATCAAATTATAAAATTAATACCTTACACTGTTTTATCAAGAACATTTCTAAATAAAATTGACTTTTTTTTTGGTAGCGTGTGGTGATGACCAACTCAAGTATTACTATAGTTTGGCACCACTGTCTTAATTCATGCAAAGGTACTGACAGTTTTGCACATATTGCTTTTGCACCATCTGTTCAAATATTAATACAGTGGAAAAGGCAGATAATATCTTACTGTTAATGAAAACAGTTTTGACCTCTTGGAATCCCTGAAGGTGTTTCTTCAACTACCAGGGTCCACAGACTACACTTTGAGAACCTCTGCTCCAAGGTATTTGGGGGATGGGAGAGGATCCAGGAAAGCACTCCCATGAGTCTGAGGTTTGGGCAGAGGGAGAAAGGGAGTATCTCTACTCCAGCCTTGGAAACCACTAGAAAAAATCAAGGGACAAGGTGACTCCTCCCCAGAAGGTTGCTTGAATGCATTACCAAATCAAAGAGGGAGATTAAAATAAGAGACGGCAAACCCTAGTACCAAGGATGGGAGTCAAGGATAAGGGAGAAAGCATTGGTTAGAATGTCAGCACGGCAGAGAGGCCAAATTTTGGAAAAAGACAATACCTCAAAGCTATTTGTCTTGAGGTCTCCATGGTGTAAAACAGGAGATTTGGCTCTGCTTAAAACGCTAGTTACCATGTGGCCTTACGAGACCCTCCAACTTGACTGTTGACACGTTGATGAATCATAAGCCTATTCAAGCGTATCCTGCTCTAAGGAAATAATAATATGCAAAAACTACAAAAAAAGTCAAGGGGAAACTTTGTATATTACAAAATTGATATTCAACATATAAAAGGCTTCAACAAATTGTTCCCTTCAACACTACTTCATCAATGCCTGTAAAATAAGAGGTGATTTGCAAAACTTGGAGCAAAGCACTTACATGAGCAGGTTCTTCTGGGGAAATAGAGAAGTGAAAACACTTCTGATCAACACAGTTCCTTAAAAGGAATACAGTGGCATTAATTAGCCTCTCTAAAAGGGGAAAATAGTCAAGAAAACCAAACAACAATGTGCTGCCATCAAATTCAATAGTTTAGTAATTATGAAAAATAGAAACCACAAACCCGAAGGGACAAAACTGTAAATACTGCATCTTGAAAACCTCAACAGTAAATAAATCTCCAACAATAAGATTTATAGTGTTACTCTTCTTTACTATCTTCCAAAGACTCTAAACCATCTTTTGTGTAATTTTTTAAACTCAGGTTTATTATGGTAAATCTACGTAGAGTAAAATTTACTCTTTTTAAGGTGACATACTTTGACAAATATATGCAGCCATGTACAGTCATGCATCACATAACGACGTTTCAGTCAATGGCAGGCCACATATAGGACGGTGGTCTCATAAGATTAGTATAACACATAGCCTAGGTGTGTAGTAGGCTATACCATCTAGGTTTGTGTAAATACACTCTATCATGTTCACACAGTGACCAAATCAGCTAACAATGCATTTCTCAGAAAGTGTCCTCGTTGTTAAGCAATGCATGACTGTAGTGGTGTGGTACTCACCATTACCACAATCAAGATATAGAATACGTCCATTACCTCCAAGAATTTTCTCATGCCCCTTGGCATTCAGTCTCCTCTCCTCAACCCCAGTGGAGGCAATCTGCTATTTTATTTCTGCTCCCCCATAGTTTTCATTTTTCTAGAACATCATATAAATGGAATCATACAGTAGTCAATGATGAGAAAACAAACAACTCCATTAAAAAAATGGCTCAAAGACCTTAATAGACACCTCACCAAAGAAGAGAGATATATGGCAAACAAGTATATGAAAAGATACTTCACATCATATGTCATCAGGGAAATGCAAATTAAGACAACAATGAGATACCACTCCACACCTATCAGAATGGCCAAAACCCAAAACACTAACACCAAATGCTGGTGAGACTGTGGAGCAGCAGGAGCTCTCGTATATTGCTGGTGGGAATGCAAAATGGTACAGCACTTTGGAAGACAGCTTGGCAATTTCTTACAAAATGAAACATGCTCTCACTATATAATCCAGAATTGCACTCCTGGATATTTACTCAAAGGAGTTAAAAACTTATGTCCACCCAAAAACCTGCACACAGATGTATATAGCAGCTTTATTCATAATTGCCCCATATTGGAACCAACCAGGGTGTTCTTCAATAAGTGAAGAGATAAATCATGGTACATCCAAACAATGGAATATTATTCAGCATTAAAAAAAAAAAAAAAAAACGAGCTTTCAAGCCATGAAAAGACATGGAGGAAACTCAAATGCATATTACTAAATGAAAGAAACCGATCTTAGAAGGCTACATATGTATGATTCCAACTCTATGACCTTCTGGAAAAGACAAAACTATGGAGACAATAAAAAGGTCAGTGGCTGCCAGGAGTGGTGTAGGGTAGGGGTAGAGACAAATAGGCAGAGCGCAGAAGATCTTTAGGGCAGTAACAAGGATCCGTATGATATTACAATGATGGGTATATGTCATTACACTTTTGTCCAAACCCGTAGACTGTAAAACACCAAGGGTGAACCCTGAGGTAAACTATGGACTTTAGGTGATAATGATGTGTTAATGTAGGTTCATCCTTGGTACAAACTGTGCCTTTTCTGGTATAATCTGGTGAGTGAGGTTGATAATGGAAGAGACTATGCATGTGTGAGGGAAAGAAGTATATGGGGAATCTCTGTACTTTCCTCTCAATTTGTTGTAAAACTAAAACTGCTTTAAAAAAAGTATTTAAGAAACAAATAAAATAATAAAATTAAAGTAAATAAAATAAAATGAACACACCAAAGAAAAATCTCAAAATGTAGCTGTTTAAAACAACCATTTTATTTTGCTTGTAATTTTGGGAATAGCATAGCTGGGCAGCCCTTGGGTGGGGGCTCTCATGAAGTTGCAATTAGGCATTGGCTGAGGCTGCAGTCACTCAAAGACTCAGCTGGGTAGGCTACCCAAGATGGTGTACTCGCATGACTGGCAGTTGGTGTTGACTATTGCCTGTGAGCTCAGCCAGAGTTATCTGGGGCAGCTGCATGTGGCCACTCTACATGGCAGCCTCAGGTAATCTGAGCTCTTCCAGGACTACTAAAGAATCAGAGGGTAGCTTGATTCTGGGCTCTTGTGATCTAGAATGTTCTATGCTGTCACATTCACTGCATTCTTTTGGTTAGAAGGAAATCACTAAGACCAACTCAGAGTCAAGGTGCAAGGACATAAACCCCCTTCTTAATGGGAGGAATGTCAAGAATTTGTGAGCATTTTAACACTGCCCTAGTCAATGTGATGTTGAACTCAGTGATAGAGCTAGAATTAGAACACTGATCTCTCTCCCAACCTAGTTTTCTTTACACTGTGTCCACCTCCTTTATGAATATTTAATGTGCATATTTAATTGTGCCCTTCCAAATTGGAAGTTGGAAAGTTAGAAGGGTTTTAACAGTGCCCCTTCAACTTTCACATTAATAGCCCTTTCTAATTACTTCAGTTTGGCTACACTATGCAAAATCTTCAACCAAAATCATCCCACTGAAAATACTATATAATCTTTATTCTCCTATATTGGTGTAATCCTACAGAGATTTTATTAAAAGTTTCATAATTGTCACACATAATGAGATATTTTTGGATTCATGTATTTTCTCTATCAGCTCTTGTATTGAAAGGAAAGCTTTCATTTAAAAGTTGTTTTGCATTTCTTCAAAGGTTTCATGTGCTTAGGCTGGTCACTAACAATCTTCTGGTCAGTTTTTGTAAAGAGGACAAGGACGTACCCTCACATGAAGGCTGTAAACATTCTCACCTGACAATTAAAGACAAAATTCGAAGAACACGGATTTGAGTTCAACGGTAAATGTTTGAATAAGATAAACCTCTGCTTTCCTTGAGAAAGAGGAATTCCAATGGGGTCATCTACTACTCCTGACAAAAAAATCCTTGCAAAACGTTCCTCTAAAAAGTTGTACAAAACAAAGGCCAAGCCACTTACGTGTCATTAAAACTGAATATATGGTCTTTGTACAGCAAAGAAGAGGATGAACTTGTCACAATTTGCAGTAGAAATCCAAGTGATTAAAATATCCATTACCTCTCTTAAATTACTAGTTACTTTTCCATCCAAAAAACTCAAAACCACTCTTGCCATTATACCCAATGATCTGAAGAATATAAAAATTGCAGCAGCTGAATGGGATGCTGTGCAGCTCACTTTGCCATTACTAACCTGTTATACAAAGGAACATAGTGTACTGTTAGTGGAGGAAACAATTCTTCACTATATGAAAATATCATAATAATATTCCTGAGAATTATGAAAATATGCTCATTGCCCTGAGCCTCTGGGCATTTCTGCGTTGCAGTGCACTGAGCCACTAACTTCTCCTGCTCTCTGTTCCACACCTGATACCATTTGTAATGAGAATTCACGGCCATTTGAGATCAAGAAATAAACATGGCAAAATACAAAACTGACCAAGAGAAAATTAGAACTCAAAATCTAGACAAGAACTGAACCCAACAAATATTGGTAGGAGGAAAAATACATTAGTTGTCTTTTCCAAGAATAATTTCACTTTTCTTTGGACAGAAGGGTGTTAATTTGTGGATCTTTCCAGTCTACAGGATAAAAACCAAAGTCTAGACGAGACAGAAATGTTGGCTAATTTATTGGCATTTCTTTTTATTTATGTTCAGATTGCTTTCATTCCAGCCTAAATTCTTTTCAAAGTGATTGCGTGTACAATTTCACCAAAAGAGGAAGGAAGGAAAGGAGGGAAGGAAGGATGGAAGGAAGGAAGAAAGGAGGGAAGGAAGAGAGAAATCAAATCCTGGCCTTACTCCATTTTGAGACACGTATGCAAGACTATAAACCCATATTTTACAAATAATGTAGATTGGTGAATACTTGTTTTTATTGCTTTGGTTTTCCTGTTTTTTTATTTTATTGTATTTTGTGGATCCATTTCCCGTGTTATCCTCTATTTTGTGCTGAAATTTAGTACTGAACTCTGCAATCTTAGTGAATCCACTTCTTTAGTTATTCAAATCTCTGAGTGGTGTATCGTGTGAACCTAAGAAGAAGCTGAGAGAAAGAGGGCTAAGAAGGTTTCAATTTCACCCACCCAAACATTTCCCAAGTCCAAAAGGACCTGCTTTCACGTATAAAGAAGTTTCTGCATAAAGAACTATCATACCTCAGAATACATAACAAACCCCCAAAATACAGAAAATCTAATTAAAATATTATCAACAGCAAGATTTTCTCCAAATGTCTTAAACAGGGGACTTACAATAGAAAACTAATATGAGATAGCGGACAAAGAAAAATGTCTTCAAAACTAGTGGATTGCTCCAAAGTTTAGGAAAACAAGACAGTCCATGGCGCAAGTTATTTTTTTAATCTTCTTTATGCAAGTTTTGGAGTGGTTTAGAATGCCATGCTTTAACTTGGTTTGGTGTTGTTGATATATGTGTAAGGTCAGCAATAGGGTACTAAGAGAAATGTAGAGTTTTTAAAATCTTCTTCAGGTGAGTAAGAACAAACACTGGTTCTTTAAAATTCCTGCCCCATACAGCTTCCGTCTTTTTTTCCAGCAAAATGTCACCAGGAGGTTTTGTGAGACTAGGTCCTAAGCAATGTATGCGTTGTTAACTGAATCCTGCTTGTATAAAATAACATTTTCTTCCTTTTTCCTAAAACTCTGATAATCCTGATTTACAGCACATTAAATCACCTCCTTTAATTTCCATGTTGAATTTTACTCAAGCAGTGGGCTTCTGAATGTTAATTCTCTAACACCTGCTTTCCAAATTTTAACACGCGTAAAAATCACCTGGAGAGTTGTTTAAAACACAGACCTGGGCTCCATCCACAGTGTCAGATTCCATGGGTCAAGGGTGGGGCCTGAGCACTTGCATTTCTAATAACTAATGTTAGATGCTACTGAGACCAAAGTTTCTTGCCCAAGGGCTGTGCTCTGAGGATGAAGACACTATAGCAGTTTTAAGATTCAAGTCTACGTCATCTGAAGAAAATCTGTAGTTTTCAGTAGAGACTGTCTTGTTATATCCCAAATATATCCTTAGTATAGTGTCAGTTATTGCCACTTCTTTAAAAAGAAATTCATGCATGCATTTAAATATACTTTACATAGAAAATTAAATAGGAGAAACTGAATGAGAAACTATTCATCCTTTACCTACTCAAATTTGCATAGAAATTTTCTGAAATACCAGCCTGATTTACATTTTATATATATATACTGAGATACAGGTATTCCCACATAAACATGTTAAATTAACTCTAGTTTCAGGAGAACTGGATAAACTTGCCCCACTGTTAACATGGATGTTAAAAAAAAATCCAACAATTCTGGGGTCTCCATTGAAGTTGACTAATAAAATACAGAAAACTAGCTGAATTCATAATTTTACAACTCGTGGCTTCAGATATTTGTTCTAGGCTTTGCCGTGTCTCATAGACAATGTTGTGCTGCTTCTTTGAATCCAAAGATCCTTATGAAGCACTTGCTGTGTAGTGGATGTTCTTCAGGCTTTATGGAGACTACAAACACTGACAGCCTCTCTCAGAGAGGTGCCAATCCATTCAGGACAATATAGCACCTACAGCCATAGCTACATCACAAAGCAGGGAAAAGTACCAAGAGTATGAATCAGAATTCAGAAAAGCAATATTATCTCAACCCAGAAAAATAACTAAAGTACCATGTTGGAGCACTTGGAACAGAACCTGGAACACAGGAGATGTTCATGAAGCCACCGTTGAATGGAAATGCCATATGGCTTGGGTTTTTAAGGACAAATGCAGGATCTAGCATAAAGAGGTGGAAAAGTAAACATTCCAAGAGTAGAAAACAGAATGATGGAAGAAGACGACTAAAGCACAGAGTTGTATGGAGGAGTTGACTTAGTTTTCTGGCGGTATAATATGCAAGAACTAAAGATGAAGCTGGAAGTTAGTTGATATCAGGTTGAGGAGGGGCTTCACAGAAGGATATTGTTCTTTAATCTGGTAGAAAATTGGGAACTCTTGACTGTTAAGAATGAGAGCAACTTTTATAAAGATGAGTCTAGCGGCAAACATGGGATGATTTATGGTGGAAAAAGAATAGAATCTGGAGACCAACTAAGAGGCTGTGATAATAGTAGAGTTCAGGATAGGGTAGTAAGTGTGAAGAGTAAGGGGTGGCTTTGACTAATGCTGTATGTGTAGAATCTGTGGTACACAAACACTGATATTTCTGTGTGACAAGAGAATGACCTAACGATAACTACCAGGCTTCAAGCCTCTTTCATCAAGTTTTGAGTCTGATGTGATGATGATGAGTTAATTTGGGGACATAAATAATCTGAAGAATCGTTTAGTAGTCATAGCTGTTTTCTATTTTTCTCATGAACAAGAAACTCTCCTACCATGTTTTTTCTCTCTTTGCCCCAAATCAGATTTTGAAAATACGTATTCATAACCTGCAGGCTTCTTTGTCCCAAGATAGAATGAAAAGCAATTATACTCATTAATGTTCAAATTTGCTGGCTATAAATTTGCTAAAATAAAATTTCTGGCAGGGCCGTGCATTTTCAGGAATAAACAAGTGCACGCTCTTCATACTCGTTGCCGACACTGTGGTGAACGGCAGTGGCACGCTAGTCAAATTGCAGCTCCGACAATCTGTTCATTTTGGTGCTCTCCAGAATCAGCGGAGTGGAATCATTCATATGGTGCTTGTCACTGAACATGAGAATGACAGAAGTCAGCACATTGGCAAAGCTATCATCCATTCATTTTCCTTCTAGAAAAGTATACTATTTGGCTTCTGTACCGTTTTTTCTCTTGACTCATTTTTTTTTCTGGTTTATTATTCAAATCAAGGAAACAGCTCAAGGACACCTAAAAGCAATAGACACATTTACTTGATCAATGTGTGATTATGATTTTGAGATTAAGTGACACTGCCAGGGATTTCTTAAGGATCAATAACTTGGTTGGGTTTAGGATGTGGGATTTGTGTCTTCCGTGGCAATAGCTAATTAAAAAAAATCATTTGTAGACAGTCAAAGGTAATTTTTAAAACTTCAAAATTTCTATTCTTAAAGTCAGAAAATAAAATTTTATTAAAATTTGTGCTTTCCTTGCATTGGAGAAAAACCATTTTACATAAGAATTATAAGCTCTTGAAAATTCCATGCATCTCTAGGAAAGGAGCAATCTTACACTTTCACCTCTAGGATGGTACTAATGCCAAGAGAAAGAAGCGTACAAGTTTGAAAACACTTTCAACATAATGAAGTTGTCATTGCTTATACCTTTTGTCTCTGGATCATAAAGCACTGCATATAACAGGATTCTTTCTTGGCCCTCATGAGGTAGGAATGTATTACCTGTATTTTACAGTTGGGTAAACAGGAGCTCAATCAAGTTTAAAATCACATGGTGGGAGAGCTGGGAAAAGAGCCCAGAAGATCAGATTCCCAGCTAGCGGCCAGAATCATTAGTGTTGTTCTAAATACACTCTTCTCCTTGCCTTGTCAGTGAACTGTGACCCTAGAAAATGAGGAGAGAGAAGAGAAAGGAAGGAACAAAGAAAAGAGAGAGGGAAGAAGGGAAGGAGAGTTGAGAGAAGGTTATGGATCCACTTAATTTTTGTACAAGGGCTCAGGGTAGAAAAGACAGGCATGAATCTATCTGGCAATTTCCATAGGTAGCATGAACCATCAGCATCACACACACATACATACACATGTACACAAACACATTCACAAACACACACATACACACACACACACACACACACTGGTAAAAAAAAAAAAAAGGATACACAGCATAGTGGAGTCATGACTGCTTCTGTTTGTCATCTTATTCTGACACTCCAGGACAAATTATTCAAACTCTTTGGGCCTCAGTTTATTTATCTGTAAAACTCAGATGGTAATTCCTACGTCATATAATTCTTGTGCAGATTAAATAAAATTCTTCCTATGTAAAGGATATGAGTTTTACCACCGTCCAGTCCTATCCAAGCACATATACTCCGGACTTTCCTGGCCCTACCATCACTGCCTTTCCATTTCAGAGACTCCATCCTCCATTTTAGGACCATAGGCAAGACTTTAAAAATGGGCACATCCTTGCTGAAAAGTTTAAATGGGAAGTTTGGGAATGCCAATGCCAACTTCACGGTGGGGAATCACTTCTGCTGGAGGATCCATAGGAAATATTTGGAAAGCTATTGATGGGTGGTCTTCATCAGGTTGCAAAAAGAAAAGCAAAAATGAACACAGGCAAAGTGAAGAGCTCACCTGAACCCTAACGGAGTGTTCGGACCACTGAGCTGCAGCAATGTGTTCCTTCTAGGGGAGGCATGGAGTGAGTGCAACAGGATGTGAATATTGACCTGAACCTCCCTCTGTGGGTCCCCTCTGATTCTAGTTCATAGATCTCCACCCAAGGTCATACCCCTTCCTGCTCTCCCCACCATCTCCTGCCCAGCCCAGTTCGTTCCCATCCTACCTTTCCGGCAATGAGCTAGGATGGGCCTTCTTGTATTCTCTTTCTAATATATTGTGACATAAACTCAATGCCCTGCTACCTTTGGGGCTATCCCAAAAGCTTTCTCTTCCCTTAAAAAAATTTATTTTATTTCAAACGAAAAACTTCAGCTTTCAGGGTATTATTTCTGTTATGGTACCTACGAGTGTGTTTTGTACGTTTTAAAAATCAAATACAGTTCCTTCTCTCATTTTTCCATTTTGTAATGATTTTAAGTCTCCTCAAGGCAAAATGGATGCCACTGACCCAACTAGGAAAAGACTCAAGTACAAGAGATGCTGAAAAGCAAAGTACAAAGATTAATATTTCAGAGCATTATTTTGCTTCACATGTGAAACACCTAAAGCAATGTCAGCCATTTTTTAAAAATTTAATAAACACTGTGCCCTATTCCTCTTAGGCCTGTTGCAACCTCATGTGAGTCTGATAAAGCTTTTTGCACATCTTTGTGGTTCCTTACACCATCTATAAACAATTGATTGTCTACTATGGATTGCCCTGTGTGCCAGATACTATGCTTGTTATTGAGGAATATTAAGATACATCCCATAGCCCCATCTTTCAAGGACATCATAATTCATTGGGCAAGGCAATCAGGTTGACAGTTTGCTTAAAAGAGCATGTTAGAGAGAAGGCGTAAGGGTTTTTAGGGAGTCCAGGAAAGGAAGTGATGATGAAGGATGGAATATGTCAGAATTATCAGAGGAGGTGATATTTGAGTTTCACTTTGAAAGAGAGTGTTCTCCAAATGGAGACTGATAGGAAGGTAACTTCAGGCAGAGGGACCAGCATGGGCAAATATAGGGGGATTTTAAAGTCATGAAACTATGAGAAACTTAGTAAGTCCAATTAGGAATATAACAAAAGGAGAGGCAGGGAGTGGTGGGAGCCGAGAAGCTGAGAGAGCTTGGGTCCAAATTGTGAAAACCTTGACATGTAGCAAGGGGTGGTAGATTGCTTCATCCCACAGGCAAATGGAAGCCAACACAAATGATGCTTTCAAATGCTTTCATTAATTGACTGCTTTACCCCTCTCTATTCCCTGACAAATATTCCACCAAAAATGTCAATGTCAGATGCCAATAATTTTTCCTCAATGTTCAAAGAAAATGTTCATACAGATCACAAGAGTAATAATAAAAATTACTTTTGTATTTTGTATTGTTAAAAAAAATCTCTGCCAATAAAGGTAAAAAAATACATATTTTATAAAGTGCCATTAGAAGATAATTCAGCCTATGTGAACAAAGGCAAGTTAAATCAACAGTTTTGACCTTCTCATCAGTAGAAAAAATGCAAAATGAATGATGGTTTTCCCAGTGGTGAATCATAGTAACTGTAAGTCAGACTTCATAACTTTCAGTTCTAGGTTAGGAGAAGGGCCTCAGGCACATCACTTAAGAGATTCTCAGGATTGTAGGTGGCTCTTTCTATGTCTTCACACTGTGATGCTGGGCCCACAAGCTGTGTCCCAGTTGTCAGCACAATTAGTTAATGGACCACAATTAATCAAGAGGTTGATTCTGTTGGTTTTATGATACCTCTGTTTCCAAAGAGCGGTCAAAAATGGGGTTCTTGGACTCTGAAAACACACAAAAGGCACAAGATAGGAATGCATAAGGGTTGAACGATATTGTCAGCCCTGGGCTGATGAGTGAGGATTACTCTGCCTGTCTGCCATGACTTTTTGTTGAGGAAACCCATCAAAAATAAATGAATAAATAAATAAACAAGCCCTATTCATGTGCATGACTCACTAATTTTAGAAAACTGGCAGAATTCCATTTGGCTAATCCACTTGGAATTATACACATGTTTCTTTGCTTATAGTCGGTGTGACAACACTATTGAAAAGATTCTGTATTAGCCATTAGTAGGTACAATGTGATTATTATTTTTCCCTTTTTTCATTGTTGCCTTTGGCCATTTATGAGCACAACTAGATTAACTAGTATAACATTCAAGTAGTTGAAAAATCAATATAATCTCTTAGACTGGCAGGCACAACTTTTTCTCACTTGATTGCTGTGTGTAGTCAGTATAGTAGAGGCTGCCCATATCCTCTAGAACTCATATCTACATGCCCAAAGACTGATTGCTGTAAACGCCCTTGACTCTACTTGAAGATATTTTTCCTGACCAAGGGAGTGCAAACACCTAATATACAGGACAGTTTTCTACTAGAAATTATAGTTCCAGATATGGATGTGAGATAAAAATATAGACAAATGCATAGACACAGATATAGATATAGATATAAGATGGTATGAGATACAAGGTATAAGCGATATAGGATGATATTAGAGATAAAATGATATTTGATATAAAATGATATTAAATATAGATATAGATTTACTGTTGTTGTATTTTATCCAAAATGTCTGTAGGGTAGGGCAAGTGGGGTTTGCTGCATTAGCTGAGTATGCCAAATTATGAGAGATGCCTGTCATTTTTATACCATCTTTATTTTTCTCTTTTATCTCTGCTACAATAGGAAAACTGTATGTTATGCATTAGTTGTTCATTTTGGAGTTATTGATTCTTTGAGTCATTGGTTCACTTTCCAGCTAAGCATTATTTTTTCAGAATTTAGATTTTTATTGCTACTGGATCTCCAAATCAAGCATTCAAGTTTTCCTATTTCTTCCTGAGAAAATTTAGAAATATATTTAGTAACTTCTAAAAAGCATGGTATAACATAAAATGATCTACTTCCTTAGGTTGTAATAAGGAATGAATGAGTTGACATATCATATCTGAAGAATTTAGACCGTGAGTGGCACATATTGAGAGCTAGAAGGGTGTGTGTTGTGTTGATAGTGTGGGGGTTGTTACCATAGGAATGGAAGGAGGTGTAGAGAAAAATTCCTTCGAGTCACAAATAACATACCTAATTACGTAGCTATTTTTCAACTTTAATATTTGGTCTTCTAATTCTGCCTGGAGGTTTATGTTAAGAAGAATCTGAGGAAGCACTAAGCTCAGTGAAAAGAGCACCATTCTTGGACACCAAAACACACTGCAGAAGAAGAATTTTGTCTTCAGACAGTGACTCAGTAATAATGGGGATTTGAACCCAGCGCTGTCGGACTCCACAGCCCCAGATTTCAATGGTCAAATGGTTCCCTTGATTTGCAGAGAGAATTGGGGCCTGAGAGATCAGATTTCACTGCATTAAGCTTTTGTATTTCTTGGATGCCAAGACAGTCTTTGAGTGACCAATCACTGTCAAATCATTCATTCTGGAAAGAAACTGTAGGTTAACAGCTGGCTGACTGCTGCATCACTAACTGATATTTCTCAGAAATCACCATCCTTTTTTGTCACTGTATGGTTTAGAAAATTTGAAATATGCTAATTTAGCCTAAGATAAGGCAAAAGGGTTGTATGTTACGTAGAATTTAAAGTTGGATTGCTATCTTTCTTGCTGTCTTTTTCTTCCAGTAACCGGAGAAGAAGGAAATTCACACTATGTATCTCAGAGAATGGTTTTAATTTACTCTACCAAAACATGCTATGGTATTGAATATTCCCTAATTGAAAGTAATTAAAACAGTAAACCTCAGTTTTAAAAACACCCAGAGACTCAGTTGACTCTAGAAAAGATATATTAATGCTCAATTGAGAATTTCACCAAATGCATACTTATTTCTTTTTATGTTAGATTTATAACTAGTACCTACATGACCTTATTACTATACATTATAGCCCCTCAAAGCTATGAATAAATATCCTAGCTTCTGGTGGTATGCATTCAGTCAAATAAATGTGAATATGGTTAAGCACAGAACAGATGGACTTATGTATAGGAACAAAAGTAAAAACTAAAATACCATACAAAGCGCAATGGGATCGGGAGTCATAATCATAAATAAACACACACAGGAAAACAAAACCAGAAAAGATGTGAAATGCCTTAGATAATCCAAGGGTACACACGAGTCCAGGAATCAAATTACATTAAAAATACTGGCAAGTGAAACATTTGGTATTAACCATAAATTGAGGGAGAACATGCATAAGAATTTGCAGTGCAACAAAGTCAATGTCCATTTTACTTGAAGTCAAAAATTATTCCTCTTAACGGAGATTAAAACAAAAACTCAACATCAATTTCCTAAAACAGTTTGGAATTTTTCCCCTCTGGCTATATCTAAGTATCAGCCATATACCCGATTGGAATTTAAGATCAATTCCATCTTCTGCTCCCACCTCAAAATATGGGTGGAAATTACATCCTTGGTACCAGGAGATTAAAATCACTCCCTCACTCGACTGAGCATCAGTACTCATTTCAGATGTAGAAGCTAGACAGCACAAACGCAATTTGCACTCAGCTCTTTTCCAACCCTGATATCCCTAACTATTGGATTCACTCATTTTATTATCTGGGTACATATCTGCATGTATGTTTTCTCCACTAAATTGTCCTTTGAGGTCAAGGAGGGCATATTCGTCATTACATCTTGCACATTTCCTTACAATAATATTAACCACCATTTATAAATACCTACCATGTGGTATCTAGCCTCTTTTCATGTGTTATTTAGAGGCTTCATATCTCTTCAAGGCTTTTATCCCCATGTTTGTCAGTGGTGTTAAATAAAACACTTTTGATAAACAAGCTTTCATGATGAACTGACATAGTATGAGATATTTCCAAGTGGGACCACTTGGATTTCCAAGTGTCTTTCTTGGATGGAGTCCATTTTGTCCCTCAAAGAACTGTTTTGAGATGTGTGCTGTTCATTCTGATGATAGCTGTAGCATGCTCTTGGTACTTAATGGTGGGAAACAAGGATGCGAAATGCCCAAGGATGCAAGACACAGCCTTTCTCATAAAGAATAGTCTTACCCAAAATGCCAATATGGTCTCATTGAAAAACACTGGTAGGAGATCCTTTTTCCTTTATTTCAAGTGATCCTCTCTCCTTTTCTGTAGTGAAATATCTTAAAAGAACTGCATCCAGCTTCATTTAGGCTGCACGGAGTAGTGCCACTGTAACAAAGCAAAACAAAACAAAATAGCATTTAGGAGAAATAAAGGAAATGGAGAGAGATTAATTTCATCCGGATTTTTGCCTTCCATCTTCAGCATCCTATCTTCACAGTGAGATTAATTCCAATCACTTAATTCAAGTGGCTTTTTTTCCCCATCAACCATATTAGTCAACAGATAATGCAAAAGATGTTAAACGGAATATGACTTCCCCTTGACATTTCTCACACTGCGAACAAATTAAGAGTTCTCTTTACACCGTTGTTTACTATGGGAACAATAAGCTTAGGAGCTCAAAATGCATTTTTATGTACTTTATGGAATAAATCACTTGCAAGTGATATTATGCCCAGATCTGTCTCTGTTGACAACTGAGTTGTTTGCAGAGCTGCAGACTGGAAATGACACTAAAAGCATGTGGTGATTGAAGAGGCTGGTTGACTCATGTACTAGCAATGGCAGAATTGATGGGGGGATGGGGAGATGAAAGAGAGCTTGGAATATGGGCATGGTTCCATTGCCCTATGAAGATCAGGCAGAGGGGGTTTTAAAATAAACTTTGCACATCCACTCATCCTTGACCTTAGAATGAAGAAGCTTGAAGGCACCTCTGCTGATTGTGAACTGCCCGTAGCTGGGCCTTAGGAGTAGGCAGCGGGTAGGAAAGGGAAGCAGGCAAGGTCCAGCCAGAGGGATGGATACTAGTCACCCCTGAGTTTACATGTTACTGATGCTGGTGAAGACGGGCTTGGAGGCAGCCAGACTAGCCTGCCATGGCTCCAGGAGGGAAGAAAACAGGAGTTCCTCACGCCTTGCTCTTGTTCTCCAGGCCCCCCAACCAGGACTGGAGAATGGACCTGTCACCTTATTTCCTGCTGGGACACACACATCAAGTTCACTGTGACTGAGGGCTGGCAGTCCAAGCAGGTGAGAAACAGCAGAATCAAGCCAATGAGCTTGTCCCCTTCAGGACTGTAAAATCTTTTTGTTTCCCCAAGCGTTATACCTTTTAAGACAAAAGCAATTTCTGGTAGCCGTATGCCTCTAACACTGGCTCCCTATCTGTGTCCAGCTGTCTGCTTGGGCTTCAGGGCCCATGACCCTGCCCTGGGGGTCTAGTGGAGGCCCAGCAGTGGCTCTGGCAGGGCTGACTCTGGTGGGAGAGGCATGGACCCAGCTGCTGTCTTCTTACCCTACCTCCCACTAATGACTTCCTGCCCTGGAGAATCTATACCCTGGGACTCTGGATGGAGGGAGAGATGGACAGAGGTAGCCAGCAGCTGTCCCCATGGTCCCACCTCTTCCTCTGTGGGGGTGTCGGGCATGGAACCACTGGAGCCACCCCATGAAGGCATTTCTCTCCTGCTTCATGAGCCTTCTTAACTTAATAAGATGTTACAGCGAAAAAAAGCTTAATGAATGAAGCTTAATACACAGTTAACCAATGTGTCTTTAGCCTTATCATTGAAACTCATCCTTTTTTTTTGCCTGTTTTGACACAGCAGCAAAATTGCCATGGGCTTCAGTGGCTGCGTGATGGTAAGGTAGTAAACAGTGCTATCAATAGTAGAAATCCCCCCAGAGATAGCCCCTGGCCTGGAGAGACAGAAGGTGCTTGGGAAAGGAAGCAGTATTTCCCAATTAAGAGTAAAGTTGTCAACCTACGCCTTTTGCTCTGTCACACCCTCTGCTGGCTGATGGAAGAAACAGCAATGGATCTTGATCCAGGCCTCACCACATGTCACCACTTAGGGCATTTGGCACCCCCAGGTCAGGTCTGTGGCCAAGCTTGGGCAAAATGGTGTCAGAATGAGCCCTCAGCATCCTTCTCTCATCCTCTGTATCACATTCACCCTGATCTTGACCCTTATTCCATTTTTAATTCTAGTTTAAGGAGAAAATCAATTAGAAAGCTCATTGCTGCTCTTTCCTTCCTTCCTTCCAACCTCCCCACCTTCCTTCCTTCCTACCTCCCCACCTTCCTTCCTACCTCCCCACCTTCCTTCCTTCCTACCTCCCCACCTTCCTTCCTACCTACCTCCCCACCTTCCTTCCTTCCTTTCTCCCTTTCTTCCTTCCTTCCTTCTTTCATTACTTTTTGATGTATTAGGAGCCACAGGAATGATGATTTCGCCTCATCACACTTACTAACCGTGCAACATTCATCAAGAGTTCTGTGCTGATCCTGAAGAGAGAATTTAATGATGTTTATCACCTTCTAATAGTCTGACGTCAAGTACAACCAACATTTACGGAGTGTAAACTCTGTGACAAGATCTGTGTTACACATGCTTCATTATTGATATGACATCCTCCTTGCTGTGGAAGAACTTAATTCTACAAGGCAGATAAGTAAATCAAAGATTTTGAAAAAGTGGAATGAGTTGCATCATAGAGACATGCTCACTGTAGAGAGGAAGCCCGGGACCTCACAGGGAAGGGGGCATGCAAGCAGGCTTTGGGAAAAGTTTTCTGTTTGAATGTTGGTATGAAGTGGTTAACCAAATAAATAACGGGTAAGGGACTCCAGGTAGAAGGGAAAATTTGCATAAATGTAGAGATGAAATGAGCATGCTATGACTAGGGGCTTGCATGAAGTTCACAGTTACTAGCACACCAGATTTGAGATAAGATGTGGTAGGAGAAAAGACATCAGAGACCAGGTCAGGGTGAGTCTTTTTGATCTGAGCAAAACTTAGACTTCACCATGTAGGCCATGCAAAATAGGCAAGCATTTTGAACATGGCTGTAACATCGTAAGATTTATAGTTTAGCTAGAACACCCCAACAGCAGTGTGGAGGGAGGATTTGGGGGGAAGCAGAGAGTCCATGCGGAAGCTCTGCAATAATTCTAATTAAATGAATAAAGCCTGAATAAGGGGAAAAATGCACGGACTCCAGAAATACTTAGGGCTTCATGATTGATTGGGCATGGGAATACCAAGGGGAGAGGAAGGATGCAAAGGCAACTTCTAAGCTTTTTATCTGAATGGATACTGGTTACATGAAGTGTGATGGGTAAGATAGGGAAGGAAATGGGTTTGGGGAGAAAGTAGATGAACTCATTTTTGATCCTTTAGAGTGGAAATTCACATGTAATAGCCATGTAAAAAGTAGAAAAGATGGAGATATGTTTTTGGGGATCGCTCTAATTAAAAAAATGGATAGTTAAAACCATGTAAGTGGGCAATACTGCCCAGAAAAATATTATAATGAAGAGAGGGGTATTTGTTGACATGACTACCTTTAAAAAGTGGATAAATGGATAAGACCACAGAAGGAGGAAAGACGGTAAAGAGATATAAGTAATAGTTCATAAAAATCACAGAAATTGAGCATTTCAAGAAGAAAGAAATGAATGATTACTTTTGGCAGAGAGATGCAGATTAGATAAGTACTACACATGCTGAATTTGAGACATCATTGGTGGTTTGAGTGAGAATAATCAATGTGAATGTGTGTGTGTGTTGCAGGGCAACCTAGGGAGTGAACGAAAAATGGGAGAAAGCCAAATGAATCAGAAGGGAAAAGACTCTGGCATGTGTCGATGACTCTTTCTAGAATCCTACATTATCCTTGAGCTTGAGGAGAGCAATTGGAGTTATCAGTGGCCATTCAATGAAGCTCCAAAAGAGCTGAAGCCAGAGTGTTGGCCAGCAGCATTAGGATTTAACAGCAAGTAGAATCTATCCATTTCCAGAGACACTAATCCAACCAGTTGAGTTGTCATTCACATAGCTCTCAGAAACCCAGATTTTGGACAAAGGGTAGATTGTGGCATTGACTGCAGACTTGAGGTCTTACTGGGTGGAAAGGAGAGCAAGTTCGCTGATGGAGCTTCTAAGAGAGTAAATTCATGTTATCACCCAAGCAGTGCAGTCAGGAAGATAGAAGAGAAAGGCCATAAATGGGCTTTTTCAGAGAGAGGAAATGGAGAGATTGGCCCATTGGCTAGCTAGAATCTGGGAGGCTAGCACATATAAATTGTGCATCTCTCTTTCAACTCTGTTTCAAGGACCTCACGTTGATAGCTTGAAAAAAGCCTTGGTGGGAGTACTTGGCAAGCACTACAAATTGGGACTTGTTTTTTCCAGACAGCCAATTTACCAGCACACCCCTGGATCAAAGGATGGGAACATGGGCATTAGCAATTTAGAAAGATAGGAAGCCATAGTCAGAGTGTAAGATATTGACAATTTTTGTGACGTAGAATGTGATGGAAAGTGCCAGGCTGTTTCTGCTTTGTTAGTTTGCTTTTTAATGGCTGAAGCAGAGGCGAAGAAAGAAAATCACATAAATGGAGTTCAAGGCTATGGTAGATGGTTCATAAACAGGATTGTTAAAATTTCCCAGGGTAGAAGCTTATTCAGGCACCAAATCTTCAATTACTTAGATGACGATCAGGGATTAGGTAAATACCATCAATGAGGAAAAGGACAGAAAGTGATAGTACAAAATGCAAGTATTCATGTTTTTGAAAGATGTTTTCTATTGCTGCTGTAACAAATTACCAACACCTTCATGGCTTAAAACAACACAGATGTGTTATCTACACTTCTGAAGTTCAGAAATCCAAATGGGTCTCATTGGGCTCAAATCAAGTGTCAGCAGATTGTGTTTCTTTCTGGAGGCTATAGGGGAGATTCTCAGTTTTTGCTTTTTCCAGCTTCTAGAGGCTGCCTGCAGTCCTTGGCATGTGGCCCCCTTCCATGTTTAAAGCCAGCAATGCCCAAGTGAATCCTTCTTGTGATACCAGCTCTCTGGTTCGGACTCTTCTGCCTCCGTGTTCCCCCAGTGTGATTACACTTGGCTCGCCTGAATAATCCAGGACAATATCTCCATTTCAAGGTCCGCTGACTAGCAAACTTAATTCTATCTGCAATCATAAATCCCCCATGCATTCTAAAATAACATACTCACATGTTCCAGGGGTCATGACATGGAGATCTTTTTTGAGGGGAGTGCCACGTTGCCTACCACACAAGAAAAGAAGCGTAATGTTTCTCTTAGATTTTCCCAGCCTTACTACATTTAATGAGATTCAATTCAATGGACATTTATTGTTCACAATATTATGCTACATATTGTGATGGAAGGAGCCCTTGATCATGAACAATTTAAATCTTTATGGGAAATATTATTATATTTCTCATATAAAACATTTGAAGTGAAAGGTTTAGTGGCAAGAGGAAGAAGCTTTTTCTTAAAATTTGCTTCTGTGGACCCCGCTGGCAAAAGCTTGCTCATTTGAAGGTTGCTAAGGAGTTGCTAAGGGATGTCGTATAGAGAAATTTAAGTTTTGCATTACCTGGGATGATCAGTGATGAAAGGGAAAAATGCTTCTTTCTTTTTTCAAAGAGGGTAAAAAAAATCACAGGCCATTCCCAGCTGAGTGCTTGGTCCGACCAGTGTTCTGATAAACATTTGCTGCATTGAATTGAATGTCATTGAATGCCCTTCTCCTTGGAAAATTTCTTAATAATTAGCCTTTGTTCATTAATATTAATTAGATTTAATTTCTACTTTCTTGTGACGGCGATAACTTGGCTGGATCATTCTTCTCTCGTTTCCTTTCTGTGGGTGGAGAGTGGGATAACTCTGAGCATGGAAGAGGAAAGGAGACAGCTTCTCCTGGCCCAGGCAGAAAACTTTAAATACCCTGTGAAATAACAGCACATGGGTCATTCTCTTATTATACGTAGTTAGAGCGCTGCCTTCAGAACAGAGGTTCTTCATCTATTTTGGAATGTACATCTGTTTAAGGACATGACAAATACTGTTCAACTCCCAGTAAAAAATAATTACCCTTGTTACAGTATAGAAGAAACTCCTTCTCTTTTATTAGGTACCCTCAACTTCATTCATTCTGCCCTTGCTGCCTCAGGACTTTCCCTTAACTCCTCATGCAGAGCCATTCCACTCATTTTAGGGCTAAAGCCAACTGAAGGCACCACTCCACACTACTTTTGCCTTTTGGTGTCTTGTACTAACACATTGATTTCCACAGCACAAATTCTGCCCTTTGAAGCAACAGACCTCCTAGATGCTAATTCGCAGGAGTCCTCACGGTCCAGGTCTCCGCCAGGTGTGGGATTTCAGACTCCCCCTACCTCTCTCTGTTGCATACTGTCACTAAGAACCGAAACACATCTGTTTGTGGGCACTTGTCTCACAGAGACACCCAGTGAAACGGTTCCTTTTATTTCTACCTTTGCTCCTCTTCTTCATCGCGCCAACATGATTTGAGTGAAATCTGAACAATTTCCAAAAGGCAGCACCTGCATCTCTTCACCCGAGGTCTTTCTCTGTTCCACCTGGTGATGGGTGGAAGCTCTAGGGAGTAAAATTCACCACCCCTGTAGCCCCCAGCTAGGGATAACAGGAATGTGAATCCCAGCTCTCTGGCCCTGTGGTGGGAACTGAATTTCCCCATTCAGTGATGAGATTAAGGTCTACATACATGTGCTGATAACATGCTCAAAAATGTACATGTTATGGGCTTTGTTCTCTCCCCATCTCACTTCCTCAGTCTCCTACCAGGGTTCTCCAGGACCACCAACCAAATCAATTATTTGTTCTCATATCCTGGTCTCGTGGCAACTTCTGGGGAGCCCAAGTTAAGACACGCATTTCCCCTACTCCCCGAAAAAGAGTATGAAGATACAAATCACAAAGGAAGAAAAGTTATCAACATGAAAAATTTTGCCTCACAGTTATCAAAGAAATGAACATTAAAGGAAGAACTAATTCTTTCTTACTTATCAGATTGTCCAAGATTAAAGAATAATCCTCAATGTTATAAAAGATACATTCAGAAAATCTTCCCATACTCAGCTGATGAGAATACAAACTAATAAAATCATGGAAGAAGGAGATTTGGCAAAATATATAGTTTTAAAAAGTTTGTGCCCTTTTGCTCATTGGGTCCACTTTTATCACTTCCTTATTAATTTGTTTACCAAATTAAATTGAATTAATTAAAATGTAATGATGCAAGGTTAAAATCAGAGAGGAGGGGAACCTGAGCACAGGCTCTCAGAGTGTTGGTTGTGTTATGGGAAACTGGTAAATGTGGAGGAGACGAGGTTAACGGAGGAACAGACAAAGGTTCCCTGGATTTCTCCTCCATCCCTTCCTCTTGGCTCTGATGCTGTACTGGCCTCAAGGCCCTGGCTCTGATGCTCACCATTGCTTCAGTCTTGACATCTCCTTCTCTTGGCCTCTTTCCAGATCTTGACTCTTCCTGAGATGTGATATTGCATTTCTGGCATTGACCCACCTGTTCTTTCCCTGGTATCTGACTTAGATCTCTCCTAGTTTTCAATGTCGGTCCTCCCACACTCCAATGGTAAACCATTCTATTTTGTGAGTCATTCTCACCTAGACTAATGCTCCATCTACTAGAACGCACTATCATGTCCCATGTCTAAAAACCACATGCCAATTGCACTATTTTACAATTCATGTGCTTAATGGTGATGGAAAAAAGGTAAAATGAAAGGACTTTACACATTTATATTCCAGAGTCTAAGAATTAGCTTTTCTTAAACAGTAGGTATCAGTTTCTTTTTTCTGCAAAAATTCATTCTAAACCACGAAAATCAGCAATTAATGGTAAGGACCCACAGTATGTTTGTTTTTTACTCAGAAACTTTTTATTTTTCATAATGGCACTTTTCTGTTTGAGTTTTTTACACACAACAAATAAAAATCTGATGCTTTTTGTCATCCTCAGAACATTAATTATGAGGCCTTTTGAAGATACCTCAAAACCTTCCCAGGTTCTTATGTAGGAAAATGAAATTTTGCTGAGTCCCAGGTTTCCAAATGATGAGTTCACTCCTGGAAGCTACATACCCAGGGATTCATGAGTGCTTGATCGACTGGCTGCCTGCCAAGATGTTCTGGTGTCTACAGGGAGGTGCAGCAATGTCACTGAACCAGATTTACAGATGTAATTGTGGCTGATGATCAGAGCTGCTGCAGAAGTTCTGTTCAAAGAAATGCTGGGGAGTTGGACTCTGAGCTCGGACTCATCTTGGTGAATGAAAATTTACATGTTAGTCTGGAAGAAGGTAAAAGAGGGAACAAATCCACTGTGAAAATGAACGGGGTTTGAAATTTATTGCCAGTTATTTAAAAATGAAATTTTCTTTTCGTTATGTGTAAAAGAATCGACCACATTTAACACTACCTAAGCTGTGCGGTAAAGTGTGTTGAGCTTCCTGGTACAAATATATTTAAACGATCTCTTTGGATTAGTGATGGATTTGTGGGACCAAACTTTAGGCAATTTCCCCTCTAAAAGTGCGTCATGCTGACTTAAACGGACATATCAAAAATCTCAGTATGTCTGAAGACTGCATTTCGCTTCATGTTTCAATGTATGATGCTCAGTGCAGGTACATTTAGAGCTTTTCCATTAAGGATTTGAGTCGCTTTCACATATTGAAAATGCTTTGGGAGACATTTAATGTTATATGGCAAAAAAAGTATTTTTAAAACTACTAGAAATAATGAGGTAAGAGTGCCTTATATTTAATAGGTTTTATGCTTTCCAGGAACTACTTGCACATTACGTTTGCAATATACTTACAAAGCAGAGGGAGTCAGCAAACCCAAAATTCCACTTTCCAAATGGGACAGAGTCGAGTCAGGAATTTGCTGGAGGTCAAAAACTTGGTGGTTTAACAGGGACCTGAATAAGTGTATCTAAGCTGCCTCTTCTTCGTGCTTCCCAACACAGGTGACCTTGAAAAAGGTAATCTTCTACTGACAGAAGTTTGTGTTTAATATGAATAATGAATATTTAATGGTTTTCCAGATAGTATTTTAGCAAATCAGTTCTGAAAGAGACAGTTATTTACTTTACGGTCGAGCTAACCTCTGCGTGTGATTTATCATGCCTTATAATTATAGTCTGCGTGTCATGAGTTCATTTTAACCATGTGCCATTGAGTTGTTTATTAGTAATATTGTTTTAGCCCAGCAATTCAATTAACTGTACATATCGCTCATGATTTCTAATGATTCTCCGCCTTTAAGAATGAAAAAATTGGTTCCTCGTGTCTTTTAATGTACGAGATGAAAGGAAAAGTTTTACTAAATAACATTAGTCTATTTTGTGAAAGGGAGCAAGAAAGGGATCAAATGCATTTGTGATTACTTGAATAAAAATAAGTGGAGGCTCTACCTTATGTCCAGAATTATGAAAAGTTGTTCAGCCTCTCTCTAGAAAAAGAATTACTGCACTAGACTCTGTAATATATACAATACAATAGTAAAACATCCTTTGGCGTACTGATCCAAAATTTACAGAGGACTTTTGTATGCTTAATGTCATTGAATCCTCACAATAGTAGAACAGCAGCCAATGAAGAATGAGGGACAGTTGGGGCTGGACCTGTGGCCTAGTGGTAAGTTTGGTGTACTCCACTTCTGCTGCCCGGGTTCAGTTCCCAGGCACAGACCTACACTACTCATCAGCAGCCATGCTGTGACAGCAAGCCACATACAAAATAGAGGAAGATTGGCACAGAAGTTAGCTCAGAGCGAATCTTCCTCAAGCAAAAAGAGGAAGATTGGCAACAGATGCTAGCTCAGGGCCAATCTTCCTCAGCAAAAAATATATATATGAGTTAAATAAAAACAAAAAAGAATGAGGGACAGTCTGGCCTGATACAGGCAATAAGGGTCCCTACCATTTATTGGTGATTTTCATGGTTTAGAATGAATTTTTGCAGAAATGTGAAGCCAACATCCAGTGTTTATGAAAAATCTACTTTTTACATTCTGGATAATACATCCATAAAGGCCTTCAATTTACAGTCATCAACCCACAACCCACCCTAATATCAATTACAGCAGTTGTAAATACTGAAATGGTACATGATATTTAGACATAGGACATGGTAGTGCATTCTAGCAAATAGAACAATAGTGTGGGTGATAATGAATCACAATATAGGACGGGTTACCTTGAATTATGAGAGAAGTGACATTGAAAACTGGGTGAGGTCCAAGTCAGACATTTGGGAAAGGAGAGGTAGACCAGTGCCAGAAATGCAATATCATAGCTCAGGAAGAGTCAAGATCTGGAAAGAGGCCACGAGAAGGAGATGTCAAGACTGAAGCAATGGTGAGCATCAGAGCCAGGGCCTTGAGGCCAGTACAGCATCAGAGCCAAGAGGAAGGGATGGAGGAGAAATCCAGAGAACCTTTGTCTGTTGCTCCATTAACCTCACCTCCTCTACTCTTTCCAGTTTCCAGTAACATAACTAACACTCTGAGACCCTGTACTCAGGTTTCCCACCCCTCTGATTTTACACCTAATACGAAAGATGCAAGGAATCAAGGTATTTTCTAGTTTACTGCATACAATTTTCAAGTAGATCAATAAAGAATGAACAGAAGTGGGCATACTGAATCAAATGGCACAAACATTTTTGAAAATATAAATACTTTTTTGCCGAATCTCTTTATGTGCTGATTATATTGAATTACATTTTCATCAGCAGAGTACAGGAGAATTCTCTGTCATACCTTTATAACACTGAATTTTGTTTCTTAATCTTGGAGAATCTAAGTGAAAAACAGGATTTTCCTTAAATGTTCATTTCTTTAGTAACTGAGAAGTAAAGTTTTATTCACATTCACTTTTTTCTTTCTTTTTTTTTTTTTTTTTTTTTTTACTGGGCTAGTGTAAGGAAAGGCATATTCAAAGAGGAGCCAGTGCCCAGAGCACAGCCAGCCTCCTAAAGCTTTAACCAGAGGAGCAGAGTGGCTAATCTTTGCTGTTTAGGTGAATCACTGGCAGCTGGGCAGAAGATGACTCGACGAGACCAGCAGTGATGGTCAGACCAGTTGATAACACATTAACTACGTCAGGCTGCCATAAAACTAAGCCAGAGGGGTGTTGAAAACATTGTTACAGCATGGTAGGCCAAGCTAAGCTCTGGAGCACAGGGAGGCAAGGGTTGAGTTTTGTAGTTGGTTTACTCACTTTTAAAAATTATTATTGAGACGCCTCTTCTTTTTGGTTCTCATCGGAACTTTTGCCGAAAGCGGTATCTCAGTGGAAGCAGTAGGTTTGGTTGGTAATCCTGGATAACCCTGGTCTGAGAGGAGGAAAGTGACACAGAGAAGTGAAGGGAGCTGGTAAAGGGTCTGTTTTTGAGTAGGTTCCCACTCTAAATCATCCCACCGCAGGCTAGGGAGCTGGGGTATTTCCAGCAACTCCTGCCAGCCTGTGCTTAGGGGCTGCAGGGGTTGGGGATTAACTCCCTGGCTCTTCCAGCCTGCCCTGGGTGCAATCCTCAGGTGAGGAGGACCAGGCTCTGGCTTCACTTCCACAGTAACAGCCAAGCAGAGTGGGCTGAGGCGTCCACAGTGCCTGCTACAAGATGGTTTGTTATTTTTGCAGTTGTGTAAAAACCTTTTAATTTTGAAGAATATTAATTCTTCATCATTTTCCTGGCAACTGTTTTTCCTAATTTATATTTGGGTTTTTTATTTTTAGGGATTTTTCATGTACAACTTTAAAATAATGTGATCTTTTTCTCTTTCATTTTGCCCATTGTTTTTATACTTAGTCTTTTCCGGGGCCAGCCTAGTGGCATGCTGGTTAAGTTCTCAAGCACTGCTTCAGCAGCCCGAGGTTTGCCAGTTCAAATCCTGGGTGCGGACCTAGCACCACTTATCAAGCCATGCTGTGGCAGGCATCTCACATATAAGGTAGAGGAAGATGGGCACAGATGTTAGCTCAGGGCCAATTTTCCTCAGCAAAAAGAGGAGGATTGGCAGCTAATGTTAGCTCAGGGCTAATCTTCCTCAAAAAAAAAAAAGTCTTTTCCTATAAAGAGATCCAATAAATATTTACCGACATTTTAAATCAGTTTTTATATTTTTATTTAGTGTTCAAAATACCATGAGAAAACACAAAACAACTGGAGTGTGTAATATTTTGTCTGTAAATATTAAACATATTTGAACATATGCTAATATGTAGGCATTTGTTGGTTGCATAATCTACAAATATTTGCCCTCTTTTCCCTTCCTAACAGCAACAGGAGTTTTCTTTGCTAGCTATTTTGATAAAGCAATGCTCCCTCCATAGGAATGAGATGGAGGAAGCCATGACTATTCTTGCTGCTTGCTCTCATCTTGCAGTCATGGTGAAGCAGCCAGAGAACTAAGGCAACAGAAAAAATTGAACCACACCAAGAGAATTGCAGATCCCTGGACCCGGAGTCTTCACTGAGTTGTGGCTGTTACACTTTTCCAATGGAATCCTCCAATAATCCCCCCCCCCCCATTGTTTGGAGCAAATTTTTTTTATTGAGGTATAATTGACATATAACGTTATATTAGTTTTTGGTGTACAACATAATGATTCTGTTTGGAGCAATTTTCATTTAGGTTTCTTTTGCTTACTACAAAGTCCTGATTAAACTCAATATATGTCCTTTTTAAGATTCTATTAGATCCATTTTTAGTCGGAAATGAAAATCCTTAGCGTTAGCTCTTTTTATTTGCATGCTGCTTGATTCACACATATTCAGTAGGAATTATGTAAAAAGAAGTTTGAAAAAGGACAGAGACGGAAACTCAGGGTTTGAGGAGTCTGTAACACAATAGTTGGTCTGGCAAAGAGTTTTACTTAATTGTACGATTGTGTAAACAAATTCATTCCATCCCATCCCATTTTCTAGTGGTCGCATTCTGTGCTCATTTTCTATTGCCGTATAATAAATTATTACAAACTTAGCAGCTTAAAACAACACCCTCATGGTTCTGTAGGTCAGAAGTCTGACACGGTGAGACTGGGTTTTCTGCTCAGGATGTCACAGGCTGAAATCAAAGTGTCAGCCGGGGCTGAGTGCTCATCTGGAAGCTTTGGAGAAATCTACTTCCTAGCCCATTCCGGTTGTTGGTAGAATTCAGTCCTTGTATTTGTGGAACCAAGTCTCATGTTTCTTTGCCGGCTGCCAATTGAGGGTCTTTCTCAGCTAGAGACCACCTACATTCCTTGCCATCCCTCCATCTTCAAGCCAGCACCAGCGCATCAAATCCTCTCGTGCTTTAGGTTTCTCTGACTTCCTCTTCTGCTATCAGCTGGAGGAGGTTGCCTGTTTTGAAGGGCTCTCATACTGCTTAAGAAACCATCTCCCTTGGATAATATTCCTAATAAACCCACCTGGATAATCTTGCAGAGCCATAGTCACAGGCTGCTGGGATTACGGAGGACGCAGTTACTTCTAGTGGATATTCAGAAAGTGTTGGGTCTGTCTTGCACCCCTTCTGAGAGATCCTTTCCAAAGTTCATTGTCATCAGCGCAGCAGTAGGGTGTTCTGCAACTCCCCCACTGATCTCAGCGCCACAGTGACCTCCTCTTACGTTGCACTTGGCCGCCCCTCACAACTCTTGGCCCAAGTGCCCTTCGTGGCTGTGGTTCCATCTCCCAAGGCAACAAGAGAAAGCTGAGTGCTGGCAAAGCCACCATTCTCTGGACTCCGCGTCCCTTCATTCTTTCCAAACACCATACAAGTCTCCGTGGATATGTCAGACTTTACTAAAGGATGAGGGCACTTAAAGAATGACAACTGAGGGGCCAGCCTGGTAGCGCAGTGGTTAAGTTTGCATGTTCTGCTTCGGCGGCCTGGGGTTCGCAGGTTCAGATTCCAGGTGCAGACCTACACACTGCTTGTCAAGCCATGTTGTGGCAGGCATCCCACATATAAAGTAGAGGAAAATGGGCATGGATGTTAGCACAGGGCCAGTCTTCCTCAGCAAAAAGAGGAGGATTGGCAGCAAATGTTATCTCAGGGCTAATCTTCCTCAAAAAAAAAAAAAGAAGAAGAAGAATGACAACTGAGAAGCAAATCCCTCTCAGCATAGTATTTTCAAATATAGTCCTGGACTAGGGTGAGACAGAAGAGATGCTGAGGGTGCAAAATGGAACATTTTCACTCTCAGATCCTTATAAGTGCCGACTCTGCCCTTGCATAGACCTGAGTCTATGGGACCTCACTCTCAAGGAAATAGTCACTCTCTAGTTTATACACTTGCAGGGCCCTAGGCCCATCCCTTTTCAAATCCATTAAAATAAAATACATGAGATTACTAAGGAAACTAAATGTGTTGAAATACAATTATTAAAGTAATAAAAATCATAAAATTATGTGATATTGTAATATATGTACTTTATTAAGAATGCAGTAAAAAAAATCCTCTAGTGAGCCCAATAGTTCTGAAATATTGATGAACATGATGATATTTCAAAATAGCCACAAAAGTTTAATGTAATTTGAAAATACCCGTGATTTCTATGGATGGCAAATGTTTAGGAATACTACTAGCTTTACTATATTTACAGGGGGCTTATATTCACGATAGAAAGAAATGCTGACTTCTAATTAAAGATTAGTCATGAGAAAGATATAATATTTTCCACCCAAGTTCACAGAACCCTTGAATTCTATCCATTGGTCCCAATTCAGAAATCCTGTCTAAAACTCTAATCTAACATTCTGAATATTTAGAGAAGCTGGGAGGAAAAAAAAGAAGAAAATTCTGCCTCCCAAAGAAAGAATAGATTTAATTTCAAATTGTAGATGCTTCCTGAGTACCTACAACGTGCAGGACATCTGTCAAGAGACATGGTCAAGGAAAAGAAAACACTTTACTTAAAGAAAAACGAAACTACAGAACAATTTTCTCTCCAGTCATATTGCCAGCTTTACAACAGGATTTGATCTGCTCCCAGAGGAAGCCCAGTTTCAATTATTTAGACTTATGTTTGATCTAGTTTAACTAACCTACTTTCAGTGGGCCTGGGGTTGGAAGGAGGAGAGACATGCAAAGGATAAGGCTGTTGTGTAGTGCTCTTCCGCAATCATTCCAAACACAGAACTGATTCCAAAGATTACCAAACGCAAGATTCCTGAGCGGTAGTAAATATTTAAAGCTCTGATGGAAACGGAATTAGAAGCAGGAATTAAGTTTTCTAATCCCTTTACCTGCTTTGATGCAATGGGAACGCTTAATGAGAGAAACCCTTGCATATTTGCTGATGGTGCACTTGCGTGCTTCCCTTCCATTACTGAACACATGGAGAGAGTCATTTTTCAAATTGACGTTCACTTTTGAAAATGCTTTAATGTGTTAAAATAAATCCAACAAATGTAAAGAACCCATTATTTTAAAGGAGATGAGCAGCAATAAGCTGATTCATGCCACAAGAATAATTTTATCTTAGCAAATGTCTTCTGCATGTCATCCGCTAAGCTTTTGCTAAAAATAAACCCTTGAGGAACTAACCCAAACTGCTTTTTTTCCAACATGTACAAATCCTCAAAACACTAGAATTAAAAAGGGAATTTGACTGGTCACTATGTTCTTTTGCAAGTTGAGTTGCCATTTATTTGGCAAATTGTTTTACAAAACAAGCCCTGTATTCATAGAAATAGGACACAGGATGGGTGCATTTAGCAAAGCCTGGCTATTCAGGATTAACAACTCACTAACAGGGATCATCCTTACTGTCTTCATTACCAGGAAGATAGTAAGATGCTGATACTCCATTCCTAATTCTGACACTGACCACCAAGATGCCTTTCAACCATGGCGCCAGGCAGTGGGGAGGGGCGCAGTCAGAAGAGCTGAATTTGACTCTTCCTTTTACCAGCTTGGTGATCTTGAGCGAGAGTTTTATCCTCACTAAGGCTCAGTTTATGTATCTGCAAAATGAAGCTAATAGCCTTACTTCAAGGACTATCAATGAGTGTCAAATGAAATAACATATTTGAAAGGATTTATAAACCATAAGCTGTAAAATACAAGAGGTAGATTGGTATTTACTAAGTTATTTTAACTCCCATTTCATTTTTTTCCAGCTTTTAAAATAGGTGGTTCAGGTAAGACAAAATCTAACAGTTTAGAAAGGACAGACATCTTTCAAGTATCATATGTTATACTTGAAGAGGAATCTAGAAATCTCTAAATGTGGGCTTCTGATGGCAAAGGAACTCATTTCAAAAGAAGTGAAACAGTAGGCTAATGTCAAGGAGTTTGTTCATCCTAGCAAGAGGTCTAGAGTTCATGCATGGCTGGACTTAGGGTGTAATGAAATGGCCCATTAAAACAATACAGCTACAAACACACGTATCTGACAAAGGATTGGTGTCCAGGACAAATAAAGAACTCCTACAACTTGATAAGAAGAAGACACACACCGCATTTAAAAGTGGACAAGAGATTTGAACAGACTCATCCCTAAAGAAGACATACAAATTGAAAGTAAACATGAGAAAAAATACTCCATATCATTAGTCATCAGGGACATGAAAATTAAAAAAAAAAAAAACCACCACATGTGAAATAACTCTACACATTCATCTAAATGGCCAAAAATCAAGAATTACTTACAATACCAAACTCTGGCAAGAATGTGAAGCAACCAGAAATTTCATACATTGCTGCAAGGGACATGAAATTGTTCAAATATTGTGAACCAGTATTTCTAAAACTTGTAAACAGCCGAGGTGTCATCAATAGAAGATTGGGTACAATGTGGGATAATAGTGTAATAATAAAAGGAAACAAACTACTGATACATGCAACAATGAGGATGAATCTCGAAAACATCAGGCTGAGTGAAAGAAGTCTTACAAAAAACATACATACTGTATAATTCCATTTATATGATGGCCTGAAACTAATCTATGGGAAAAAGTAATCAGAACAGTAGTTTTTGGCAGGTATAGGGTGGAGACTGCCAGGAAAGAAGCATGACAGAACTTTCTGAGGTAATGAAAGAGTATGAGTTAAGCAGACGGATGTGTTTGTCAAAACTCAGCAAATGTACACAAGATTTGTGCACTTCATTGTATCTAAATTTTACATCAAAATTAAACAGTCTAAACAAATATTAAAGTTATTAACATATGCACACTGAAGTATTCAGGAAAAAGTACACTGATATCTGCAATTAAAGAAATGCATCAACAATAAGATAGATTGATGGATAGCTAGACGAGTGGATAAAGATGGTGGCGTTAAAATGCAGAATCTAGAGATGGGTATATGAATGTTCGCTGTACTTTTTTTTAAATTCTGCTATCTATATATTTGAAATTTTTCATGATAAAATTTTGAAGAAAAATGTAAAAACACGTCCAGCTATGATGCCATTGGTGACGACTCTTCCAAGAAACTCAAGGTCCTGACTTGCAGGATGTGGTATATTCTCTGCTTTTATGGCCGGAAACAAAGTTGGACATCAAATGACAGCAGAGGGGCGTGTCTTTACACTGAATTATGACCCAGTTTAACTTTTAACCACCTTTTAAGTTCAAGTGTTCTTGCTTGAAGAAGTTGAGTGTCATGGGAGGACTCTTCACTAGGAGCCATGATAATATTTCCATTAAACTGAAACCCAGTGCTTCTGAGGACCAAGTGGAAAAGTAGAGTGGATTTGACTGAGCAAGACTGAGCCTTCCATCACTGGGATATGGTTGCTATTATGGAACCAGCCCTTTGGGACTCTCTACAGCACATTTTGTGTCCAATGATGAAAGGTAATAAAAACACAAAAATCCTAAATAGACAAGACAGCCCACCGGTGAACCAATCCTTTGGAAGTGAAAGTGTAGGTACCTGGGCTTAGAACCCTGGCCAAGGCAAAAAAATTGGGAATGAATGAGAAGGAAGGAAATTGCAGACATCTCCTCTGCTATTATAATCTCTCAAAGAAATGATGTCATAGATTTATCTCATATTTTAGCTTTCTTTCCAAGCTTTCCTCTGGACATTTGGTCATCAGTGGTTCAGAATGACATCCAGTGAGCTGAATCCAGCAAAGATGGCCCACCCAGTGTCTGGTTTCATTTTAAAATTTTAATTTAAATGTCTTTCACTAGGCTGCCTACTCTCCTGTTCAAACAGGTTGAATTTCTCACGTTTGTCTTACACCTGTCCAGATTTACACGTTTATGTTACCTCCCTAACCTCTATACAGAATTGAATTTACCACCGTTTCTTTGAGAGATACTTCCTTGCCTTTTTTTCCTTATTTGTTTCTCCTCATTGCACAATAGCAGTTGATCCAGTTGTTGTCAGCTTAAAATTATCTTTTGCTGTATTGTTCAGCTGTTGGTACATTTAGAGGTGCTGTTTATTTCAAGCATTGCAGAACCCACAGATTGTGAGCACCAAGGCCAACTTAGGATACTGCTGCAATGCCTCCTCCAGCCACAGCAGGTGGTGTGTTATTTCGGTACGGTTGTGCCAGAGTGGGGTGAGTATGTTGTGGTTGAACACATGGTTCTTGGAATACGCAGGGGTTGGAGGAGTATTTCTGTGGCTTGATAGACAGGGTGACCCCTAAAAGAAGGACAGGAGGTTCCCAAGTCCCTAAGAAATTCCTTAGCTCAAAAATGTGCTCAATAGTTGTGCTCTTTCTTGGATGGTGATAAGCCAATCCAATTAGAACCTCCCCTTGGAAAATATGAATAAGTGACCCCAGAAAAGGTGAATCTCTAGAGCTCAAATTTTATCCTTAAAACTGCTGAGCTTCATGTTCCTCTAAGAAGCTTGCTACACATCCCAGTCTTAGAAAAACCGCAAACAAGAATGAGTCCTTGACTACTGAGACAAATGTTCCTGCTGCCTCATTTCCTAATATGTCCATGCACTGAAACACCACCAACAAAGATAATCGGCACGTGCCTTTTCTTTGACACTTGAACAAGATTCCATAAATAGGTTGTTCCTGTGTCCATTAGGTGTGCATCGTTTAGTATTATATCAAATGTTTGTCACCGTATCCTGGGAGCCAGCCATGTGCCCAGCAAGATATAGGTGCCCCCAAACTCAACACATGTTTTTGGAAGGTCTGCTCTGGCGTGACCCTGGCCTAGGCGCTAGGGACTCCAATACTCCCAACAAATATTTAATAAATGAAGGAATAAATTTCCATAAGCACATCTTAGGCCTCATTTCAATATTACCCTGGACCTTATATTTTACTTTGTAGAGCTCTCAAAAACCTAAGGGGTAAATAATTGGAATTAAGCAATCACATCCTTTTGTGAGAGAAGTAATTGGGTGTATGGAGATCAGTCTTCAACCTCCTGACTTTACAGATGGCAGTTACCCATTAAAGGCAAAACATCCTGGAAGAGGTATCTCATAACTTTAAGAAAGTTAAGTTACCAATTCTGTCAGAATGGAAACGTTTGTCAGATGTAGAGAGTAATTCACACGTTTCTTCAATTTAGGTGGTCAGAAAAAAGTCTGTTTAGAAGAAATATTTTCACGAATGTTGTCTTACAATCGAATGTAATGTGAGCAAGGCTGCCATCTTGCTTATTACCAAACCAGGAAAAGGTTGCTGTTTAACAATTCAGTTGAAAATAATTAGCCTCCGAGAGGCTGTGATTTAGAAATGCTGCCCATAACTCCCATTAACTTTAATTGAGTTTATAGTGCATGTAGGAAAAAAAAGGAAAGCATAGAACTGCCTTTTAAAATTAAATTTAGAGTGAATTCAAGAATTATAGCCTCCTATTGACCTGGTTTTTCTTCTGAAATCATTCCCACGATTTGTTTATGACCATTTTCACATCATTAACTTTTATAATTTTGCTTTTACTTATTTATTTACTTATTTTTTACCCTACCATGTTTAGCCTTTCAAGGCTGCTCATTTGTAGACTTCTAAAATTCTTTTTCAATGGCTAATTATTTCCCAGTTGCCCTATTTCTTCCGAAGTCAGCCTGTGTCGTTATCGTTATGTAGCTGTCTCTCCCAGTCTAGTCTCCTTTTCCTAAAGTTTCGCTGTTGGTGTTCTTACTTCCTGATTCTTTCCTGAATGAGATCCTTGCCACATGTTAATATCTGAGAATCAGTATCTAATGCCTCATTCTAGCTTTTCCAAAGAGACTTGCATTTTTTCACATAGAATATGTGCTGTAACAAGTACCACAAAAGAAAATCTAAATTGAAACCTGGACCTCAACTTGGGGGAATTACCACATAAAACAATCCTGGGAAGACAAGATGCTAATATAAGATGGAGGCAGAATGAGTGGACCAGAGAAGAAGGGATCTACTCTCACTTTCCATAATACACACTCTCTTTACTCCAAATCCTGTGATCTCCTGGGTTCTTTATTAATGTAGTTAATAGACATTTCCCCTCAATCTTACAACCTCCGTGTCTTTAAAATCATGAAAAATTTCCAGCACATAGAAAAGTGTAGGAAAAAAAAGAACCAGTTCCATTTCCCAGATTATCAAATTTTGACATTTTTCCGTTAAAGCTTATATTCATTTTCTGTTATTGTGTAACAAATTACCACAGACTTAATGGCTTAAAACAACAGAAATGCATTATCTTGTAATTTCTGTAGGTTAGAAGTCTGGCGCAGTAGGACTGTGTTCTCTGCTCAAGTGTCCCAAGCCTGAAATCAAGGTGTGAGTTGGGATGAATCCTCATCTGGAGACTCTGGGGAAAATGAAAATCTGCTTCCAAACTCATTCTTGTTATTGGAAGTCCAGTTCTTTGTGGTCATAGGACTGAGGTCCCTGTTTCCTTGCTGGCTGTCAACCAGGGGCTACCCTCAGCTCCTAGCCATCGTCTGCTTTCCTTGCCATGTGGCCCCTCCTCTCCAAGCCAACAACAGAACATAGCATCCTTCTTGTGCTTTTAGTCTCTGACTTCCTCTCTCTCTGACCTCTAGCCCCAGATTTAGAGGGCTCATGTTATTAAGTCAGGCCCACCCAGGTAATCTCCCTTTGTAAAGTCAACCTGGCCATTTAAGCTAACCTAATCATGGGCATAAAATCCATCATATTCATAGTCCTGGGAACTATGCAGGACATGTTTAGGAGTCAGAGATCTTGGAGATCATCTTAGAATTTTGTCTACCATAGTACTTCAGCAATTTCTTGTTGGCTCACAACCTCACTAGCTTCCTGGGTAAAATTAAAACCGGCCCCCACACACAGAGGGCAAGGAGAGACTGAAGAAAGAGGCAGACCACTCCAGATTGGCGGGTGGCAGGTTTAATAAGCAAAAGGGAACTTACTTACGAGGCTCGTTGTGTGTGCCACAAGACAAGTAGGTCTCTGCACCTGCCCACCAGAATCTAAAAAGTTTATTTAGAGGCCCCAACTAGGTTCAGTCACATATACAGTCCAGATGGTCTCAATAACACCTTGCTCTCTCAAGGTTATGTCCTTGAAAATGGCTCATAGAGTGGGAACAATGGGCAGAAAGTACATTCCAAGGACAGAGGAGGGGGTGAGGAGCCCCCGATTCCCAGGTCCAGCTCGTGGGTCAGCTGGCAGTCAGGTCCTCTTGATGACTTCCTCCAATATTTTGTAATTAATATGCTGCAAACATACAATAGCATCCTATATTGCGGTTGAAGTAAACAAATAAGTTCTATATGGATCAATACGGATAAATCGTAAAAAAATAATTTTAAGTGGGAAAGCAAGTATAAGAGGGAATGGATAGTGCAATACTGTTCATATAAATTTTATAAATGGATATATACATAAAACATGCATGAGCAACAAGTGAACCAAGTTGAGGATACTGGTTAACTCTGGGGAAGAGAGAAAGAGATAGCAGGGGATGGGTGTACTTGGTCTTCAAAAGTTGCTGAATGCCCAGTCTCTCTATCACATGTCCAGTACGGAGCCCAGAGCTCTCATTGGCTGCTGGGTCCAATGCTAAGCCCCTGCTCTCACACTGTACTCCGAGACCACCACTTATAGATGGAAGCTGCCAAACTAATTCAGGAGGGCCAAGGCATGGCAAGCCCAGTTATATTGGTCTCTGATTATCCTGCCCTTGGGTGAATATCTTTCCAGTGAACGCTTCTACTGATATGCTTTTATTTCATTTCATTTTCATTTAGCAATCTGAATGGGTCGAGATTGATGCTCTTCCTTTTTGGATGGATCTCATCCAGCTTCCTCCTAGATCTGTTGTCACCTCCCTACTCATGACTCCAGTGCTGACAGAAGCTTCACTCTCCTGAGAACCTCATTTCCCTACCATAGCTTAGCACAGCTCCCCTGAGCGCCTCTCTCCTCTTAGTACCTACCACTGCCTTTGATTGATTCAAGGGACAATTTTGAGCCCCTACCAGCTGCCAAACTGTCGGAACTGAGAAGACTGTGTTATTTGTTCTATGTATTTATTTATTTATTTATGGAACATAAGTAAAATATATAATAAATAAATTTAGTATGTTAGATAGTAATAGTGCTATGGAAAAAGACAGAAATAGGGAATAGAGTATATATGTTAGGTGGTGGGGAAACTACAGTATTCTTTATTATCATTGTGCCCATTTTTAAATTGAAAAGAAAATATTTGTTTTTCTTTCTCCTCTCATATGTTATCAATTCTCTGAACACAGGGACCACGTCTTCACTAATTTCACAAATATTTGTGAAGCTTCCATTACGTACTAGGCGGTGAGGAATGCATTCGTGAATAAGTGTACAGGGGCCCTGCTCTCTCAGAGTCTAGAGTTTTGAAGGGAATTCTGGCATTAAGCACACAATCCCAAGTGTAGTGAATGGACATTCACAAAATAATTGTTGCACACATGGGAGATCTGGATTCCTAAGGCATTCTCCACCAGAGTCCTTTGTTACCCTTTAAACTTGACCATGAAAATGGCCTTAGTCTTCAAGTTCAGCCTTCCTGTAACATGAACTCTGAGCATCCTGATGTCTGAACTACGTATGGTCTGAAATTCCCTGAATTATTTGGTGTCCCCTCATTGCTTGCCACATATTAAAGGCTCAATAAATTAGAGACTTGCATTGCTTCAGTTTCCTAGGACTGCAACTCTAGCCTTATTTTACCTAAATAACATTAGCTGTACTGCCATTTTTTTCCAAATGAATTAAAATAAAAACCATCTCACTAACATTGGCACGCTCTTTTAATGAAAGGGAAACTAAACTTTGGCAATGATCTTTAAAGGCTGTTAGTAATTGAAAAGCAGAGTAATTCTGAAGACCAACCACTTAGCCAGAAAAATCTGCATAGTTTTTATTTTGCTTGCCTCGCTCAGATTATTTATTAAGACATAAAGCACCACAAAAGTTTTGAATCATCATGTTACATCTAAAATATGATACACAATGGCACATTCATTTTCTACGACTAAATTAGTCACTGTTGCTCCTAGGTGCCTAGTCAGGTGACTGGTATAGTGAAGGCACTTAATAAATTCATTAAATTAATTAATGAATAAAGTAACACTATATTTTTCTGTAGTTTACTTTATTTCAAATTTTTAAAGGTAAAACCAGTATCATTAAATATTCTTTCCATCACATATGTAATAGAAAAATAATTTTTTCTAAATACATGAGATAAAGTACTGTATATGAATTCTGTGAGATAGTATATGTAAATATATAATGCAGTGTTTGACACTTAATAGATCCTCAGTAAACATTAATTCTCTTCCTTTTTTGCTAGTTGGAAATATTTAATATATCAAAAACATAATTTTTCTCACTTTACTACATTTTCCTTTAATTAAAATGATTTCTTTTCCTCTATGGGCTATAGTTTGCCTATTTTCTTTTATTTTTAATCCCTTATATGCTTTCCAAAGCAAAGTCATCAAACTATAATAACCCATTTGCAAAACTGGGTAATTAACTTGGTTCATGTTTTCAAAATGATTTCTGGTATTCATGTCAATTTGCTTGTCTTATTCAAATTGAATTCAACTTTTATTCACAAAATGGTTATATAGAGGATTAGATTAAAGCTTCAGTTACTAGCAGTAGTAGAGATAGCCAAACAGCTATGAAGAAAGAACATAGTGAAATTAAAAATACGTAATTTTGTGATTAAAGAGTTGGGCAATTATTGGTACCTTCCACATACAGTTGGGGAACAAATCATTTTATCCAAGTATACTCAACAGGAACATCTGACCTAAAACTGAGGATTTTTACACTGTGCAAAAAAAAATCATGGTATTTAGGGTAAATCTTGTTTTTCTGTGTACTTGCACAACTGAACAATCTAATAAGCAGTGGGAATAGCTATCAAGTTGAAAGAAACTTGTACTTCTTGATTACAACGTGGTGCTTCTGTTATATTTATGTCAAGGCATCATCATCATCATTCATGCTCTTTTTGTCTGACATTCAGCATTTCCATTTTAAGATCCTATTCAGCCACTAATACCCCGTTATGAAGAGTCCTATTGGCTAAAATTGGTATTTATACAGGCAATAAGCTTAGCAGCATATTTTCTAAGTGATGATCAAATTTAGTCCCTCTGAATGATACCCTTTGATGGCTCTATTCTGTCTATTTTGCTGTGGATTCTTTCTATTATGCATGATCACATCAGTAAGGAAATGCAAACACATTTCACAGTCTCTTAATAAATGTACTTATTAATGAAGATTGCTGCCATGTTCCTGCTCACAACCTAGGTATTTTCATTGTCATGCAGCTTAGCTCACTATCCTATTTGTCATCTCTCAATATGGTACACCTTTCTCTTACCAAGAAATCATCTGAAATATTAAGAAACAATTATCTGATGTAAAAAGCCGTGACCCACTCTCAAAGTGTAATGTTTCAATAATACCAAATCAATTGATTAAAATAAACTTCTGCCTATTACTAGAATGTGATTGGAAAGATGAAGACAAAAAAGAAGAAAAGATAACAACAAAAGCACATCAAGTATCCTTATCAATTGTCTGTGGCTTATCTACTCCCGTGTATCAATCACAGCGTGGGGATAAGAGTGATTTGAGAAACATCTCATTTGTTATTTTCTACAAGCTTGGAGGTTGATAAAAGGGAATCTGTGAAAAACAGGAAAGATATCACTTGAGAGAAAAATTGAAATGAAATTCAACTGTACTGACTTAATAATCAATTACTAATCATCTATTCATATTTTAAGGAAGTTGAAACTAAAGCATTGTAGGTCATTCATGCGATAGATATTTTCTAGCAACTTCTATTTCTAGGAGTTATATGAAACACTAGAGATAAAATTATGAATAACCACCACCACAATAATAATAATAACAGTGTATCATTTATTGAATCCTCCTTAATTATCAAGTACTGTACTGCATCCTTACCTTGCCTCTCAAACTTCTAAGAATTGGATACTAGACCTAACTGCATTTTGTTAAAGAGGGAACTGGGTTTTAGTTCTGTGATCCTACCTGTTTGCTCATCTGTGAAATGGGAATGATTATAGTGCCAAACTCATAGTGCTGTCACAATGATTAGATAAACAAAGAAAGGAAGAAAGAAAGTGCTTAGAACAGTGCCCAGCATTAAGTAAGCACTATGTTAGGATTTAAGTGTTATGATGACATCATATAAAATGAACAGATAGAATCATGCTCAAAATACAGACATAATTTGTTTTACTTACATACACACTCATACCCAAAAGCTTATGCTCTAAAATATTAATACTAGTGATCTCCAGACAAGGAGATGGGAATCGAGTACGGTTATAGTCAGTTTCTTCTTACTGTTTTCAGCATTTTCTAAATTTTATAAAATTAACGAAGACTCTTTTACCAATTAAAAATGGAAAATTTTAACAAAATACACTGAAATTCACAGTAAGTGGCTTTCTTCCTTGAATCTGGAAATAAATAAAGTTGCCTTAAAAGAATATTCCTAAACATGAAGCATTTTACTACAAGTTCCTTCAAATCACCTACTCGCCCATTTGCCCGAGTTTATTTTTCTAACGCAATATGTTGAAATGACATTTTCCACATTACCAGGTACATTGTTGAATAAAATAATATGCGTTTCCAAAATAAAAGTTTTCCTCTGAAATTAATTTTGAAAATAAATATACGCTCTTTATTACAACTCATTTCCCCTCAGGTAATACAGAGATGAAGAAAGTTCTATTATTTCATGCCTGCAAGATTAATATCTCAGCAACTACGGATATTTCAAGAATAACTGTAATAAACCAAAATGAAAAAGTGGGGCTGATAGCATCTTTAGTTCACCTCTGAAGTACATGCCAAGCCAAGATGAGTTCGTACCCAAAGCATCTTCCATACTGAACACATTAGTGTACCCAAAAGACAAAAGGAACCTAAATTTAATAAACATATATCCACTGTTTGACCAAATGTAAGGATTGATTTTCTCAATCCACACCACAGTGCAAGGCACTGTCTCAGTCTCTGTTGGGGAATTCAAGGAAGTAGACAACTCAGATTCCACTTCCATGAAATCCTCAATCAGTTTGGGAAATTAGGATTCAAGTATTGAACAGTCCTAGCAACAAGAGGCAGTAAGTACATGGTCGCTTCCCATGGAAAGGAAGTGGCTTTGAGAATTTATAATAAGTAGCCTGGTAATCTATGCAATAATTGATCAATTTCATGACACCAGATGTAACTTCTTTTCAGCACATTATTCTTTTGTGTGTTGCGTGTATATGGGCTATTGTATCGTCCCACCTCCTTCAAGAATTAGGATACCATTTTTCTGTAAAATATATGATCTATGGCTGGACTAACTGTGTTGAAAGCCAGTGAATGACAGCTAACTTGGACAATTTCTCTTTTACGGCATTATTTCAACACCCACCTTAATAGATTAATTTTAGGTACACAGGTTCAATTCTCTCAACCCAAAAAGATGAGCAAGATAAATATTTCACATGAAACCTTTCATTGGAGTTGGCAGTACATAATCTGGGCAGGCAGTTTAGTGCATTTTTACTTGGCAATGTTCTCCAAATTTGTAATAATATAGCATGCTTTAGGAATTTAGAATGTGCAATGTACTTCTACCCACATTAACTCACTTGATCCACACACTACCTGTATGGGAAGGGTATTATCTTATTACCTGCTCCCCCATTTACAGAGGAGGAAAAAGTGGCTCTGAGAGGTTACCAGACACACTCACACTCACAGATTGAGAAACAAGGCCAATTCTTAGGAATCCTGTCGTGATCACTGGGTAAGAAACTAAAGGTTTACATTTATTGGCATAATTAAGAATTTAATTTTTTTAATAAAAAAAATACATCACCAATTACTCCAAATATTTTTTGAAGCACAGACTGTAATGGCACAGCTATTAAATGTTTTACAATTCCCCAAGTTTTTCCTCAAGCTAATCTTTCCGTTTTCCCATTTTATTTTTTATTTTAAATTTTTTTTCTTTTTACTTTTTGACCCCCTTCTCCTATTTCTCCCACCCCTCATCCCCCACCTCTGGCAACCACCAACCTGTTCTCTGTGTTTATGAGGTTTGTTTTTTTTTTTAGATTCCACACGTGAGAGAGATCATACAGTATTTGTCTTTCCCTGTCTGACTTATTTCACTTAGCGTAATGACCTTGAGGTCTAACCATGCTGTTGTAAACGGTAAAATTTCTTTTTTTAATGCCTGAACAATATTCCATTGTAGATATATACCACAATTTCTTTATCCGTTCATCCATCGATGGACGCTTGTGTTGTTTCCATTTCTTGGCTGTCGTAAATAACGCTGCGATGAACACAGGGGTGCATATACCTCTTCAAGTTAATCTTGTGTTGACTCCTAACCAAGAGATTCTCTAAACACAATGTCAGACCTGGGGTTCTACAAATATGATTATTTAGAAAGCACCAGAAAACTCCAGGAGCTAAAAAAATTCCTAACTCAAGATGTTTCACTTGATATGGTACTAAATGAGAGAAAATTGTTAGCAACATTGCTACAACCTTGAGGCTCAGCTGTTGATAATCTTAAGATAAGTCACATATAGCAAAGATCCTTCCCTCATTATAAATAATAAGCATCTAAGTATTAACACTGATTATGGCCAATACATAAGTGCCTCATTCATAGTGCCCATTGAGTCTCTATGATGTCTTTTCACATCCCTTGAATGTTTCAGCATCAGCAGAATTGCTACTTTCACCCTAGAATCTATTGAATAGGCCATGTTATCTCAAGGCTTCTGGGCTTTGTACAAGTTACTCCATCTATCTGCATATTCTCTCCCCTATTGTGATTGATGAACTCCTCACCCTTAAAACTTCAGTTCAGACATTATCTCCCTCAGACAAAACCCTCACCATTGTAGCCTGGATTACTGCTGCCCTTAAATGTTTCTATGAAACCCTATACTTCTTCATTCATCATGACTTCATTCATTTACTTATTCACTTACTCAATATTTACCTAAATGTTTTCTCCATGCCAGTCACTGTCCAAAACACAGGGGATAGAAAACAGAAGCCATTGTCCTCATAAAACTTATGGTCCAGTGGAAGAAGACATTGAGTAAACAGGAAAAATAACAGATAAGATCAAGAAAGTTCCAATTATTAAAAAGGAAATACAGGGTGACGGGACTTGTGATAGAATACAAGTGAATGAGGACTTCTATACACGGTATCAGAAAAGACAATTCAGGAATAAATTTGAACTAAGAGATATGAAGGATGAGATCTAGCCAGTCATTTGACATGCTGGGCTAAAAGCAGTCCGCCCAGTAGTCAGCAGGCATAAAAGTTTTCAGGCAAAAATGAACTTGGCATGGCTGAGGATCCGGGAAGCTTCTGGATGGCTGAAGCTCAGTGGACAAATGGGACGTGGTATGAAACGAGTCCAGGGCACGTGTAGTAGCTGAAATGTACAAGACTTATCGGATTTTTAATTTTATTCTGAAAGAAGTGGGGAGACATTGAATAGTTTTAAAGAGAGAAAGACAGGATTTTATTTGTTTAAAAAATATTATTTCAAGGGTTTCTAGTTCCATTTTCCATACAAACCTATCAGATTATCAATCAGTTCTTTTTGTTTTCCTGTGCACCTCCTTCTCAGAGCCCTTCATTCTCTAGCTCCATTCTCAATTTGTTGGCCTCCTGATCTACTGTAGTTAAACCCTGGGACTATCTCTTCACCATCATCTTGGAAATCAACTTGCTTCTTTCCTCTACTAAATATAGATTTCTTATTTTTATTTTCAGACCATGTTTCCTGGATGTGTTGGCTACTCCCTTTGTGGTGGACTGTACAACTAGTCCACAACAATTTAGTCCCTCTCATCCTTCACTACAGGAAAAGTATATTCCTTCACTCCACTGCCTGGGACTATTTTGGCTAATGGAATGTGAGCAGACATTATACTAGCTCCAAGCACAAGTTGGAAATACACTGTCATGGTTTGGCTCACTTCAGTTCTAGAAAATTTTTCTTGTATCATTTCTTTGCAAGTTTCCTTCCCTCCTTTTTTGTCTTCCTCTCTTCTGTAGCTCCTATTAGTGGAATCATTGATCTTCTGCATTGATTCTCTAGTTTTCTTCATTCTTTTCTTTTTCAACCCGTTGCCCTGTGTTTTCCTACTTTCTGAGAATTTACTTAGTTTTGTGTTGCTTCCATTTTACTAATTTAACGTCTTCATATAAACAACTGGGTAACATTTGATGTCATTTACTGAGATTCCTAGGACTCACGGGGGAACAGTATTGTGAGGAGGAGGGGTGAGGATTCTAGTTCAGGTATTAAATTTGACTACTCTTGGGGAGAGTCATGGATGCAAGAATCAGGACTCACATTCAATGTCTTAGCAAAAAATTGGCTATCATGAACATATATATGGTAATTAAAACCAAAAGAATGGATGAGATCACTGAAGGAGAGAACACAGCTAGAGAGAAGTTCTACAACCCACCCACTAGGAGCTCCAACAATTAGGGCTTGGGTAGAGATCATGAGATAACAAGAAACTGAGGAGTTATGAGTGAGATAGGAGTGAGTGTTGCAGAAATCAAGGGAAATGGATATGAATAATAACAAATCAGAGACTAGTCTACTGAATTGGACAAATGGATGTCATTGATACCCTTGACACAAGCAGTTTCAGTGGAATAGTTGATAAGAAAGCAAGACTTAACAGGGTTGAAAAGCAAAAGACAACTCCTTGGAGAAAGTTTTGTAAAGGAGAATAAAAAAAAACAGAATGTGGCTCCCAAAGACTTTGGTGCCAGTGGAAGTTTTTGGCCCAAAACTCCATGACTAGTGTCCTTATAAGTAAAGGAGAGGACACAGAAAGACTGAGAGAGTCAGGCAGTCACAAGGCAAGGTAAGGCTGGGAGCCACCACAAGCTGGGAGAAGCAAGGACGGATTCTCCTCCAGGATCTTCGAAGGGAGCACGGCCCTGCTGCACCTTAATTTCAGATTTGTTGCCGCCAGACTATGAGAGAATGAATTTCTACTGTTTTAAGCCACTCAGTTTTTGTAACTGGTTACAGCATCCCCAGTAAACTAATACTCTGACCTATACTAAATTGGAAATTTTGGACAAACTAGAAAATGCTGAGTTATTTTTTTTAACTGATTTTTTTCTCAGCACAACCTAAAAGTAATCGGGCATCATTTTCTATAAATTTCACTATGAAATCTTTTGCATTTATACCTTCTACATTCACTGCCTCCCCCTTTTTTCCATAGTTTAGTGATTCATTACTCCTGGCCAGGAATTGCAATACCTCCCCTGTCCCTGGTCTCTGTCAATCCCCATTGCAAGCAGAGCTTTTTTCTCAGTCATATATGATCAGACCGTCCTTCCCCGAGAAGCTGAGAAATAATTGAGCTTAGCATATCTTAAGGCTAAGGTAATAAAACAATGCTTTGTTTTCTATAACTCTAGGTCTCTTTCATCTTGACAAAATACAAAAGTTGTCAGCCGATTTCCCTAAAATTAGATTTTGCAATATACATAGCCCGTCATCCTCTTTTCTTCGGTCAGGACGTCCCAGGTTCCGGGAAAAGATGGGGAGCGTATGCGGTGTCTTGGTTTTGTAGGGCTGCTGCAACAAGAAACTTGGTGGCTTAAAACAGTAGAAATTGATTCTGTCACTTGTGGTGAGATGTGCTAGGCATGGAGTCAGACAGACCTCAGTGTCTCCAGGACACTGCGCAAAGCACGGAACTCCCTAAACCTCAATCTCCTCATCTGTGAAATAAGAATAATTCATTCCTAACCTATCCGTTGGTTAAGGGGATTAAAGGAGATAATCCAGATAAACAATGTAGCTCAACAGATTGCCAACATTCTGTGCATACTAGTTATTGGTAATATTTAACACAGTGAGTGCTCCATGAGCATTAGCTATTATATTAACAAACATAAAGTACCTAGTCTTGTTTTTTGTGATAGGCCAGACATGGGTATGGGCAGAGGTTGCATAGCTTTCTAAATGAGAATGTAAACCTGGAATCAGACAGAGCTGGTTTGAATTCCAGCTCAACTAGCACTGCCTTAGACTATTTCCTTAACTTTTTATAAGTACTAATGTCTTCAGATCTAAAACGGAATCATTAACGGCACCCACCTCACAGGGTGGCTGTAAACATTAAAAGAGAGGAGATCAGTAAAGTGTTCATATAGACCTTGCACTTTTAGCAATTACAAAATGATAGCTATATTATTATTAAAATAACCACCACTCACTCAGTTTTTACTAAGGACCGGAAGTCAAGCCCTTTTACAGGTTATTCCTTGAAGTCCCAAAACAATTTGATGAATAAAGGACTGCCACTATCCTCATTTCATAGCTGAGAAAACAGAACACTTTAGCAACTTGTCTGCAGTCCCAGAGTTAGAAAGGAGAGGATGGAGCTGGGCCTCAAGCCCACAGGGTTTGGAAGCAGAATTTAGCCTCTTAAACACCTAACCTGATATAAAGCATTTAATAGACTATAACAGAGTAGGCTGTCCGCCCCAAGCACATTCACCAGAGAACTATTTCAGACACCCAAGGCCACATGCTAAGTAGGTCAGTAATCCAGAGAGGACTTCTGAGGGAGAGATTAGAACTTGTGTCTGGTACTTCAGGGCTTTGCAAAGACAGCAGATGAGCCATAAAACTGCTCTGAGCTACAAAACCAGACATCCCGGGAGAAAAAGACAAGGATTCCATTCCCCCAAAACAAAGAAGTCTGCATCCAAAGAAAAACCACTCGTCTAAAAAGCTGCAAGGTCACTTACATGAATCATATTTCATTTTCCCAAACACAACAGAAGATCTCTCCCTTCAAGGAAATGCTCTTTGAACTTGTACACATGGAATACTTTATTTTTATAAAAGTCAAAATGACACATAGTTTGTCTACACATAAAAACATCAACCAGAGTTTTGGAGTATTACGATATTTTGATCATAGATTGAAAAGATTGTCACTTATGTATGTGCAAGCTGAGAAAGATAGGAGACAAAATAAATGTTCCTAGTTTTGAAATTGTCTTAATAAATGCCAATCAAATCTCATTTAAGTATGAAATGAAGAAGGATAAGTTTATCATCACATACATCAAATATATAAATCACATAAATCTCTTCTTGCTGCTTTCCCTATACTTGTATTCCCATTTTTAATTAAATATTTCCAATAGGAAGACCAGCTCATATTTATTCACAAACTGGCCTTTTCTTTAACCAAATTTCAAACTTTTATCACCATTTCACTATGCAAGAACTCCTGAGAATATTCCCTGTGTTAATTCTCTATTTCTAAACGCAAGACTAAGGTTCCCGCACTATTTGGCATCAGCTGAGTCACCTCCAAGTACCTGCAGGCAGCTGATTCCAGAGGCTTCTATTCATGAAAGCCACTGAAACCATCATGCAGCTGTACCCTGGGAGGTTGCCATGGCAACGCGTGAGCATGACCCTACAGATGCAGACGTAAGTTTGGTCACATCCGCACAGTCAACAAAAAGACAGCATCACAACGCCCAGCTGCCAGGGTGTAGAATCATCAACATGTGAGCTCACAAGGGGCATCAAAGACGAGCAATATACACACCTCACTGGCTGTGGGTTTCAGCAGCCTGGGATTATCTTGAATCCTTTTTTTTCTTGCCTCCATATCCAATTATCTCACCATCCAAATGTCCAAATATCAGCAATTTCCAGATCTAATTACATATCCAATTATATACAAAATATATGTCCTCGTCTCCATCTCTCCATTCCCATTACCTAGGATGAGGGCATGGTGATCTTTCACCCAGAGGACTGCAACCGGCTCGGTCAATTGCCTTCTACCCTGCAATATTCTACACTCCTCACACAGCTCCAAGAATGAACCTCCTCCAGATATTGACTTCAGAACACCACTCTCCACTAAAAGAACTAGGGTTGAGCAGGAACTTGAAACCTTGGTGCCAAAAATTAAGGAAGTGCTCAAACCTGAAAGGGACTTGTTGAAAGGACAAATGAGCCAGTTTGAAAGAAATTCTCTGGCCCAATATGGGACAATTTGAGTTTGAAAATGAATAAGGGGGCCGGCCCGGTGGTGCAGTGGTTAAGTTCGCATGTTCTGCTTCAGTCGCCTGGGATTCGCAGGTTCAGATCCTGGGTGCCGACCCACGCACCACTCATCAAGCCATGCTGTGGCAGGCATCCCACCTAGAAAGTAGAGGAAGATGGACATGGATGTTAGCTCAGGGTCAGTCTTCCTCAGGAAAAAGAGGAGGATTGGCAGGATATGCGACCTCCGGGCTAATCTTCCTGAAATAAATAAATAAATAAATAAATAAATAAGGACGTAGGGGCCGGCTCTGTGGCCAAGTGGCTAAGTTCGTGTGCTCCACTGCAGCGGCCCAGGGTTCGGATCCTGGGCGCGGACATGGCACCACTCGTCAGGCCACGTTGAGGCCGCATCCCACATCCCACAACCAGAAGGACCTGCAACTAAGATATACAGTTGTGTACGGGGGTGGTTTGGGGAGATAAAGCAGAAAAAAAAAACAATTATCATTAATGCTAAATACTACTGAGTAAGAGTTTAATAGAAAACAGGATATTTACAGATTCTCAAAAAGAAAGAGAAAAATGATAACTTTTCATTGGAGAAATCTGGCAAATATCACCTTAACCAAATAGTCCAAGTTAGCATCACCCATTAATAAGAGAAAGTGACGTCACGGATCTCCTGATGTGCTGCGCTGAGAAGGTCACCATTTCTGTATTATTCCTGTAAAAGGACATTACTTCTGTGGTCTTCTTGCCAAAAATGCATTACTTGAATCTAATCGTGGTGAAGTATCAGACAGTTCCAAACTGAAGGACTTTGAGTTTGCACCTCAACTGGCCTGTACTCTTCAAAACATCATTTTAATGAGGACAAAGGCTGAGAGACCTGTTCCAGAACACAGGAAATGAGGAATATGTGACAGCAAAATGCAGTACGTGGTCCTGGTGTAGATCCCGAATCCAGAAATGTGATTAATTGCTGTAAAGAACATTAGAGAGACAGTAGAGGAAATTTAAATATGCTCTATGTATCAGATAATAGTAGTGCGGCAATGTTACATTTATTGAATCTGGTCATCGTATTGGGCTTATCTAAGAGAATGCGCTTTTTCTTTGGAGATTTTGAACTACATGGGGGTAAAGAGTCATGCAGTTTATAACAGATCCGGATTATTCAATAGTAGTAAAAATAATAATAATCATAGTTATCTATATAAAGAGAGAGAATAAATATGATGTCACAAATCTAGGTCAAGAATATAAAGAAATTCATGGTACCATGCTTGCAAATTTTTTATGTTTGATTTTTTTCAAAATAAAAAGAGAAATATTTAAAAACCAATCTTGTTAAAATATAAGTTGTTCTGATTCTTTCTTTCTTTCTTTTTTTTTTTTTTTTTTTTGAGGAAGATTAGCCCTGAGCTAACATCTGCTGCCAAACCGCCTCTTTTTGCTGAGGAAGACTGGCCCTGAGCTAACACCCATGCCCATCTTCCTCTACTTTATATGTGGAATGCCTACCACAGCATGGCTTGCCAAGCGGTGCCATGTCCGCACCCGAGATCCGAACCAGCAAACCCTGGGCCACCGAAGTGAAATGTGCAAACTTAACCACTGCCCCACCAGGCCAGCCCCTGATTATTTCTCTTAAACCCTTACAATGGTTTCCCTTTCTTTTAGGATAGAATTAATTACCTAAAAGACCCTGACTCAAACTCTAGGCCTCACCCAGAGCAAATCTTGTGATCACACTGGTTTTCTTTCATTTTCAAGAAAATGCCAAGGTCTTTTGTGCCTCAGAGATGGTCTTCTTTCTCTATTTGTAAAGCTGGTTTTCTGTCTATCTATCTATCATCTCTATGTATGTATCTATCTATGTATCTATCTACCTACCTACCTACCTATCTGTCATATCTATCTATCATCCATCATCTCTCTACCTATCATCTACTTATCTATTTATCTTATCTACTTGTCTATCTATCCATCCATCCTGAAGTGAACCTGAAGTGAGTTCGCTCACCCATTGCACAGCAAGCCAATCTCTGACACCGGGGGTGGCGGAAGAAAGTAGGAATTTTATTTTTGCACAGCACTGAGCAAGGAGAGAGGGCAGCTAATGCTCAAATCCCAAACTCCCTGAAAAGCTAAAAGGAAGGGTTTTTATTTGGTGTTTTAGGTAGGGGAGGGGGAGCATATGGCCTTGCTGGTCAGAGCTGTCCCACCAGCCTGTCTTTGGCCTTGAGACACTTGCAGAGAGGAGGAAGCCTGTAACCTTGCTAGTCAGCAGCTTTCCCACCAGTCTGTATCTCTTTGTGGGGAGGAGATAATCCAGGTGCTTGTCCTTGATGGTGTCTATCTCCATGGAGGATAGTGGATTCTGGAGCCAGGAAGCCAGAGAGTAAGCAGGGAATGAGCGTTTTGATTTTAACCCCATATATGCTGGGTTTAATGTGGGGAAACTGATATCAGGGTCAATATCACTATCTCTGTCTCCTTTTCCTTTCTTTTCTTTGATCTATTTTCTAAAGCTCCCAGGTTGATGAATGGCATCTCCTTAGAGAAGTTTTCTCTGACTACTCCACCCCCATCCCCAGGTTTCTCTATCAGAGCCCCTCACCTATTTCCTTTATGGCACTCTCAAAACTGACAATTTTTCTATTTAATAATCTCTTCACTGGTTGGTCAATCAGGTCCATTTGAATCTACCTTTATGCTTCAAAAGGTCAGGAACCCTGACCCTGCCTTGTACTATTCCCTGTTCTCACCCTAGTGCCTTCAACGGAGCAGGACCACCTGAAAGAATGGGTGCGTTTAGATATCTGCTTGCCAACCACTGTGCAAGAATGGGCAAGGCAAACGTGTATGGCCTCCCACCTGTTCCTTTCTATTCCATATCTTTAAGGGCTCAGGAGTTGCAAGGGAGCTTCTCTCTGCTTCCATTCCTCCCTGGACCCTTACTCTGATAGTCCCCAGAAGGTCTTTCAAGGAGTTTCCTGCTCTGCATTATAGATTAGCTTGAGAAATACAGGTCCAATGAGGCCAACGCTCAAAGCTTGAATTCTCTACGACAAAATAATTTTGCAGTCTCTAGGATTTGAAACTAACCCATCCTGAGATGGTCCATTCCATCTTTGAATGGCTTTCAGCGTTAGAAAGGGCTTTTCTCTTGACTCTTTTCATCCCTGTACCAACCACAGTTCTTGGTCCACTCGGACCAAACGAGCCCCTCTTCCGTGTGACAACGTTTCCAATATTGTAGGTAGCTCTCCTATGCCTGTGAGGGTTCTTTTTTCCGAGCTTTTCCCCTTTAGTCTTTTCTCCCTTGGTCTAATGAAAAACAAAGCTCTTTCGTTTTGAGAAAATTAAATGCATGTTTCCTCTGTATTGGAATATTTTCTCAGATGTTTAAATGGGGGAAAAAACACATTTTCTCTGTGGCCCTGCTCTAAATTAAAGTAAATATGAAAAGAATATGATATCTGATCCTTCTCTTTTAAGTTAGTCAAATATGTTTTCTCCAAAAGGGCTAAGATTATATTCCTTTTCTGAGCTTTTTTTATTTTCTGAAAGTTTTTTTCCACTAGATTCTCTCTCAAATTAAGCTTTCTCCTATTCTGATTCAGTGTGCATAAAGTAACTGCCCACATCTGTAAGAAGGACACTAACATTTTGACCACTTACTTTGCATTAACTTTGTGTTACTATGCCATTTCCTCCTTCCTATCGTCCCTGTTATTTAGATGTGATTGCCTCCATCCTCCAGATTACTAAATATAGGAGTTAAGCAATTTGTCCAAAGACAGCTAAGAAGTGCTAGAGCTTGGATTTTTACCTTCATTTTATATCAAGCTGAGTTTAATGAAATAAAAAAGAATTTAAAGAAAATAAATATTGTGAATAAATTAGCCACATGCTGGTACTAAAAACTGCAAAATAGGATGGGTAAATTACAAACAACTACTAAGACAAATTACTAAATGTAATATAGAAAAGATCTAAAAGTAGTGTTTGATCATAAATGCAATGTTAGCACATACTTTTCTAGTGGTTGGGGCAGAGTTCATGTTGGTGGGTGGGATATGAGGAAGGGAAGTGATATAGTATTTTAGGTGATAATAAAACATTAAAATGAAAGACTTAGCATCTAATACTTTTGGCAAATGAGATCCTTATTATAACAGTGTGTCTAATATTGGTCATCAGCCTTTCCAAGATTCTAGAACAACTGGAGAGGGCCCAAGAAATACAAACACAAGTAATGAAATTGGCAAAAAAAAAATCTGGTATAATAAGGCACTAAAATTACTCACTAAATGAATACACAAATTAATAAATGAAACTAGCTTTTTAGACTAGAACAAAAAATGCTAAAGAGTGACCTGATTACAGTCTTCAAGGATGGAATGAAGTCGTTCTCTGCATCTGTGGGGATTCTAAGAGGCCCTACTAAAAGGGTCTTGCCATTAGATTTTAAGAATAATTTACCATCAAAATGACCATAGTGAGATAGATGGTCATGTAAGTGGTGGACATTGATAAGCAATTTAGAAAAGAATAGAAAATTATTTGTTACAGATTATTTGTGCTTTTGGAGTCAGAGTGCAGGGGTGTAGACTACAACTCCCATCATGAGCCCCTGCTCCTCTACTATCCTTTAATTCCTGGTGCGATGACTGAACCTGACTTTGAATCACAAGGCCAGAAAGAATCTTAAAGGAACATTTACCCAGGAAGTTCTCAAGTCTTTCCATTTTGGTGATTCTGTAAGGATCTGGGCTTTTCTCTCCTATTCTCTCTCTCTTCCTTTTTCTAAATCAAATTAACATTTTTGTTGCTTACTTTCTAAAGCTAAAAATGAACGAAATGAGAAGAAAGTAAAAAGCACTAGAAAAATGTGTGAAAAAGTGTTCAAGCTTAGTCTAAAAGGGAGAAGGAATATGATCAAGAAGAGAGAAAGGAAGGCATGCCATAAATTGAACTCATCTGTAATCACTTTTTGGAGCATATCTACCTGTCTTTGGGACCACCTTACTCAAGGACACCATAGTTTAGCACACTCACTGTCTTTAAAAAAAATCCCTAAGATCTCTACAGAATTCCCATGGAATATATTCTTAAATTCAACAATTACTGCCAGCAGAAATAGCATATTAATATCAATGATAGTAACAAGTGGCTTCTGTGTTAGCTGAGGACCTCTGAAAAGCAGACGTCAAGATTGAGTCCAATGTGCAAGAAAATCTTAAGGGATGGGAACAAAACTGGAGAAGTTGAGAGAGCCGTCAAATCACAATGCATTTCTGATCCCAAGTGAAGGAGAGAAGGAAGAAAGGAAGCTTGGGTGCAAGCATCTTAGACTGCAGTGCAGTTTTAAGGAAAATTCAGCAAGGCTATTGAGGAGTCCTTGAGCCAAAATCACCTGTCAGAAGGAGCCACATCATCCCTCCCCCATCTCCCAGGAGTGGTCCTTCCTTAGTATCCCTGCCAAATTCAGTCATTGGCACTAACACAGCAATGGATTTCAGAGCCACAAGCAGGGCTCTAAATCAGTCTCACTCCTGTAGTCTAAGATCAGAAGGACACACTCCCATGTCCACCAAGGCCATAGCTTCTTGTGTCCTAACTCTGTGTCTCTGTGTAATGATGCTGAGAACTCACTGGGTCTTTGCAGAACTTCCCCAATATCAATACTGATGAAATGGCAAAGAGTGGACATTAATTCACATTTCTCTGACTCACCAGTACATGCTCTTCTCTCCCACTATTTACCTCCCAGGGACTATTTGACCTCTCTATGCCATACCTTCCTGATTACACCTTGAAAATATCCAAAGTGAATAATCTAAGCTATAATTTAGAGCTATTTCTGTTTGCTTTTCATTGTGAGAGAGAGGGAAAGCACAGCTCAATCTAGCCCTTCAAATGCTTAAAAAGGATGCTTTGGCCATCTGTTCTCTCTGATGAGCAGCACAAATTCCCTTAATAGGTTTGCACAGAATTTGTGGTGTCATGCTTGCGTTATCACCGTTTACCGGTAGCCACATATTCAGTAGCACCTCTCAATCTCTAGTGCACTCCCAATGCTGACTCATTGTTGTTGTATCTTATTTCTCGAAGTCTTGAACACAATCAGCGTTTACCTCCTGTAGATACTTTCCTCCTGTCATCCTTAAGAATATTTTACTTTTGTCCTTTTCCAATATTATTTCAATTTCTCATCTTATATTTTTATGATTGCTGGTGTTTTTATCACTTGCATGCCATCTTGATCCCATTTGGAAGTTTTATGAATAGACTTTGTGTTTGTTCTCTCTGAGCTTTTTAGCTGCAAACAGTAGGTCCAAGCTCCAAATTTGCAAACAAAAACTCTACGTGTTGTGTCCTTTTCCCAAAGATGCCTCTGATTCTCTTCTGGAGTGTGACTTCATCAACTATCTAATAAACAGTAATTAGAAATTTTCATTTCTTTTAATTTTTAAAATTATTTTTATTAAATTATAATTGACATACGATAAATCAGTCTTTTTAAAGTACAGCTCTGTGAGTTCGGGCACGCAAAAAAATGTCATGTAAACATCACTACATTCAAAAGACAGATCAGTTTCATCACTCCCAAAATTGCCCCGTGGAACTTTGTTGTTAGCCCCTCCCCCACCATCACCTCCTGGTAACCACTTACGTATCTTTCTCTGTGTCGTTTTGGCTTTTCCATAATATTATATAAATGGAATCATGTGATACGTAACCTTGCACTTGCCCTCTTTCATTTAGTACAATGAGATTCATGTGTGTGGACAGCTAGGGATAGTTAGGAAAAGAGAAAATTAAGTGTATGGCAAACAGATTAATTTTGATAAGTTTATTTCATTTAGTATATAATCTCTATGGTTTATGGAAAACTTGATGCTTCCCATATATCGTCCCATTTCATCCTTACTGCAGTCCAGCAATGACAGTATTATTACACCCATTTTACAGATGATAAAACTCAGGATCAGAGCATTTAAGTAATTTGATGTCACAGTAAATAAGCGATGGACAGTTCAGATCCAGGACTGTCCAGATTCAAAGTTATGCACTTGTTATTACACTATTGGTTCAATCTTACTTTTATTTAGCACATAATCCAAAATAACTTTCTTAAATATTTCTAATTTTTAAAACCAAGCAGCATATCTCCAATCTGTAAAAATCACATAGAAACTACTTCTTTTCTACTGTAATGATTGTAAAAACTGGTAGGTTGCAAAAATACTTTTTATTCTGTTCAACATCATTTTCTTCCCTCTATGCTAAATGGCCTAATTTTTTATATTTCAATCTAAAAATATTCTTGTTATTATTAATAGACCTAATGTCTGTTTATGATATAAATCATAAATTGGCCAGAGCTTTTTTACTTATTTGTTTGGTACCTGTTTCAATTATAACAGCATGAGAACAACGCATTAAGGTATTATACTCATATATCAAGATGGTCTAATGCCCCAGCATTTCAAGAACATGATATATTGGTTGGAATTGTGAAGTACCATGTTTAAGTCACATAAAGAAAACTCATAGGTACATACCCTATCCAGAAGTTACTTTATAAATGGTTTGTATAGAATAAATATTGATCATAAAATTCAGCATGACTTTTGCATAAAGAAATAGCCTTAAATTCAGAAAAAAAAGCAGAAAACCTTTGCACCTTCACAGCAATGAACCTTAGAAATTCACACAGCTCTTCCTTCATTTTCTCCACCCCACCTCATAATCTCTCATACCGAAATAGCTTTAAATAAACTATATCCATAATCCTCATTGATATTATACCTTGGACTTTGAAGTTGGTCATAATGAGCTTAAATCTTAGTTCTGCCTTTATTTTGTGTCTTTATTTTTTGTAGTGTACTTTATCTTCTTAAATCCTGTCCTCTGCCTCAACTTATTTTCTCTTTCCTCCCATTTTTATTACTTAAAAATAATAATAAACCGGGGCTGGCCCCGTGGCCGAGTGGTTAAGTTCGCACGCTCCGCTGCAGGCGGCCCAGTGTTTCGTTGGTTCGAATCCTGGGCGCGGACATGGCACTGCTCATCGAACCACGCTGAGGTGGCGTCCCACATACCACAACTAGAGGAACCCACAACAAGAAATATACAACTATGTACTGGGGGGCTTTGGGGAGAAAAAGGAAAAAATAAAATCTTTAAAAAAATAATAATAATAATAATAATAAACCGTATCATTGGTAATTCTGTAATCTACCATCTTGGGACAAGAAGAAGATTAAAAAAATACATATATACATACATACATGTAGCCTAAATTTTCCTCTGCCTCATGAGCTTTTGGGTGTATAGTCCAAGATGAAGAGTTCAAAGCAAATTTCATCAAATCCAGGTCCATTTATACCCCTAGACCCCAGCTCCCAGAACCTCATGGCCTTCTCCATGAGTTCTTCAAATCTTACTCAACTCATGGGCAAGTGTGGCTTGTGCAGTTTCCAGATCTACTACGTGGTCAGTAGAGGCCCTTCAGCTCTGTGCTCTGACTCTCCATTGCCATGGTCTCTGCCACCTCGGGGTTAGGCTTCAGTCCTCACCGTGCCTGAGGAAAGTGTTCTGGAAAGTAAGAAGTTGAATGGCTCCCACCACTGTGAATACGCATCTATGGGGGTCTCAATGATGAGTTACTTGGTCCCATCATTATTATAAAATTAATTTCCCTCACATGTATTCCTGTCATCATGAATACGGTGACAGGATGGATCGAGCTATCATCAGCCTCCCTCTCACCACAACCACAATTTCCTGCCAACAGTGAGAACTTACTGCTGAATCTAGTTTGCCACAAACTGGTTCCTTACCAAAGCAAACTCTCAAACAGGTTGATACAGTTCTGTACGTGCCCCCCACCATCACTTCTGCAACCTCCCAACTTTACCAGACACATCTGCATGTGCCTAAACTCTAACTAAGGGCACACATTCAGTTTTTGTTTGGTTTTGTATGTTTCCTCCAGTAACGTCTCTATCCTCTTAAATTAGCAGATACGAACAGGTGTTTGGTGAGAGTCTGGGGCAAAGGATTACTTTTCTCTACAAACCAGATGTAGATATATCTAAATCTCAGCCCCATTCCAATCTAGATTCTTCTGCAGAAACATGGGCTGAGAATTTATAACGTATATAACATGCTGAGCATTACAGCTAACATTTAGTGGGTAGTCAATACATCTGACTTTCCTTTCTTTGCTTCTGGGAGGCAAAGTTGCTTCAATTCAAAAGGCACCTTCTCTGATTTTTAGAGTTCTTCTAGTGAAATTTTTCACATTGCCATGCTCCAAGATAGTCAATAGCTCTTTACTGACTGAATGAAAAAGAAAACCTTAGGTAAGAAAGATAAATAATGTTTAAGAGAAGGACAAATAAAATTATACCTGCCTGAAAAGCTCACCATTGAACTGTTGTGTGTCTCATTTCCTAAGAGTACAATGAAAACATCAAGATAAATGATAGGTTTCTAAGATTCTCTATTTTTCACAACATATTAGGTCACTTAAATGAATATAGTTCAAATGTCAAAGCTATAGTCGAAGCAATGACTCCAAAAGCCTGATAAAAACTTAGAAAAAGATTAAAAATATATTTTGCAAATTATGAGTAACGTTGTAATTAAAAAGGTAAAATTGTCGATTACACTAAAACCTCTACACAATATACTAAGGTTTAAAAAAACTGTGCTTTATTTGACTTTAAAAAAATGAATTTGATTCTTCTTCATTCACCAAATGAAACATCATATTTGCTTTGAAATAACATATTTTTCATTTTAAATTATTCAGAAAGGCAAGATGTATCTCTGGCATATTTTCATTATGTGTCCAAATAACTTTGTCTTATAAGAAATGTCATTTTCAAATTAACAATTATAAAAGATGAAGGGATTTAATATTTCCATCTCGAAATTGGTTTAAATATGCTGTTTTTTATGAAGACTTTGATATCATTATATCAAGTTTCTTATGCGATCATGATCTCTTCATATAGGTTAATCACATTCTCACAATCACATTAAATTTATCAATCTTCTAGAGAAGGAGAAATGTAATAAATATTACAACAACAAGAAAATGGCTTGATATTCTTAGTAACCAGACATAGGTTGACATTGGATGACCTTGGGTCTTATTGGCCAACTATAGTATCTGCAATTGATCTGATCCACTCTCTGTCGTTACATGCTCAGGTAAATCTACATAGTTTATAGTCCTAATTGCATCGCTAGGTTTGAAATTATAAAATAGAATTATACAGAGAAACCATGTTATCATGTTTAGAGGACGTCTGTGTGTTTATTGATAATGATGAGTGGTTTGGGGTGCTCCACTTCAGCATGAATATTGCCTCTTATTCAAATGAATGCAAATATTTTTGGAAGCATATTTCACATTGATTTCTCCTTTTCTATAATCCTTCAGGAAAGTCCAGGGTTTTGGCGGTATTTAGTCTTTTTTTTAAAGCTGTCTAAATATTACACAATTATACTCAACTTCATATACTATTATTAGTTGATCCAAGACTCCTGATGTCAATAATTACTAAAAGGTGGCAGTAAGCTGATAATTACAACTTACCGAGTAAGCAGTCCTGGTGCCAGCTAAACAAGAAACATACACTTCTTTTCCGAAAATCCTGGGCAGCCTCTCTGCACAGTCCTGGACCCCGGAATGAATGACATATTGGATACCAAGGCTCCTACCTAGATATTGGCCCTGGAACAGCCTTAGTGACTTTTTAAAAATATGTTCAAGACTTTGAATTATGATAGTCTAGATTTCTCTTCCTCTTTTTCTTTTGTCCGATGGCCTCTTCTGCCAAGAACCTTCCTCATAAGCACAGATACCCTATATCTAAGTGATTTATATACTTGTCCTGAAAGGAGATACTTCCACTCACTGGTTTCTGAATGAAATGAGTAAGTGCTGTGTGCTTAGTTATAGTCTACCTGGTTTCCAATATCTAAACAAACATGACAAATAGGTAAGCAAATGAGATTAAGGGCTACACATATAACTTTAAACAGGGAACATGTTTTCAAATAAAAAACAATAAAAACAGAAACAAGTCAATGAATCATTGTCATCATGTAAATTATATTCACAGAAATAATAAATTACTTTTAAATGAAAAATGATGACTATTATAAGCCTTAAAAATAAGTTCTATATACCTATAAAAATATTATTTTCCTCAAACTAGGGGTTCACATTTATTCTCCATAAAGATAAATCTGAGCTATTTTAAAAGAATAGTTGACATAAGGCAGTATCAAAAACTGAATGTCTAATTTGTAATTTCTTCTAAAAAATGATTTTTTCTTTTGATAACTTTTATCTAAGCCATTTAAAAATATATTTTCCAAGATATTTTAGTGATGTTCACATAGAAATAAACACTTACAGTATTTACTTTTAAAATATTTGAAGATATTTTAAATATTACAACCTTTGACTAAGAACTAATTTCAGGAGTCAGGATAACTGTGCCTTTTGAGTTATAAAGTCTTCATTTTCATTATCTGTTTTGCTAAACCCTGTGAGTAAATAAAAAATAACTATAAAAAAAGAAAAGTTATTTGTACAAGACTTATCCATGAGGCCAATCATTGGAGAATGGAAGCACTGGACAAAAAGACTTTTTGTTTAGACTTTATTCAAAATATTGAGCTACTCTAAATCGAAACCAGATAATATGTTAGACTCTCCAAGTTTAAGAGTGAACAACAGATGGAGCCTTGGGGAATACAATTATGCTTACAAAACATCAAAATACAATGTGACCAATGATGTAAAGATCTATGCTTAAAGTAACGTGGGAGCAGAGTGGATATAGCCATATATAGTTTTAAAGAAAGGCTTTGCAGAGAAGGGAGATCTTGAACTAAATCTTTAAATAAATTTTGAGTTTTTCAAATCATAAAAATAATCAAAGTTCATTAAAAAATCAGAAAATACAGAAAAGTAAGAAAAAAAGAGTAAAATCTTTGTTAACAGTTGGTATATTTAATTCTATGTTTTCAGTACAAGAGGGCTTTATTTTTTATATAGAAAAATTCACAAAGTACATGAAATGTTTTAAAACAAAACTAGGCCATTAGTAAGTCTTCATTTAATTACACAGTCTTATAAGCATCATTTTTTCAGAAACTTTTTTTCTCAAAGAGCAATTCATATGTCATACAAAATACCAAAAAACATACTGCAAAAATTAAAATCATGTTACAATAATCTGTTCTTCCTTGTTTTAGTTTTCTACATTTAATATGGCATATCATGCCATAATTTATATAAAATCCCCTGGTAATTTGTTGATTTCCCCATATTTGACTATTTTAATTAAGTTAGACGGGAGCATTTCTGTTCAGAAATATTTTTCACATTTAGAATTGTTTCTCAGGAATATATTCTAAAATGTAGAGTTACTGGGCTACAGGAAAACTGGTCCATGCATGATAAACAAAATTGTGAGCAGTACAAGGATGAGAAGAGGCATGTATGCATCCCAGGGAGAGAAAAGAACACACTCAAGTCATGGAGGTGCTGGTTTACAGCTGCCAAAGAAGCTTAGTTGGGCTGATGTACAGCTCCACCTTTGATTGAAATTCTCAGAATGAGCCCTCCTCCAGCATCAAAAGTTGCTTCGTACTGTATAGGGGTGTAAAACCACATTACACATTTTGGGAATGGCTGCGTCTTGTAGAGACAATAGTACCGTAATTACTGATGGTTATTAGTAGCCCAGCCTGCTGCAAATGACCTATAAGACTAGCCGCAGTAACAGGGATACATAAAAGACTTATGCTGATTAGAGAAGGCAAGAATTTTCTCCAAGGCCTCAAATAATGATGAATAGTCAGATTGCCTAATTAAGGTCACAGAAAATGATATAGTCTCTAAGGTCTTGCCAACTCTAAAATTCTGTGTGGTAATATCATCTAATGGTCCCCCCACTATAATTCTGCTGGACACCTGACCAGCATAATTACTTCCACCTCAAAATTTTTTTGTGAAATGAGGTTGAACACATATAAATAAATAAATAAGCCAATCAGCAGATGGGGTTTTAAAAATATTCCTTATAATATGCATTTCTTCTAAAGAAAAGGGAAATTATTAGTTAGAACAACCGATTCAGAGCACCAGTACGGAAATTCTAAAATCATACTGGTTTTATTTCCCTTCCACTTTTTTGTGAGTTGGTACCTTCCATGAAGGCTGCAGCTGTGATAAAGGATTCATTCAATTTTTTTTTAATGAAGTTCACACTTTGTTTGCTAAATAGTGAACTGGGGAGTGGTGATTACATTGAAGCATATAATGCTTGTCTTACCCTGTAGACTGTTCTTCTCAATTACCCTAGCACAGATTTGTATTCAAGAGTCTAATGAACAGAAGCTACTATATATAGAACATCGTTGTCAGGGAGTACAGACTGTATATGGGCACTGAGAATTATCAGGCAGCCTCAATTCTTAAATGCCCTCAAAGGAACCCTGTTGTTCAGGTTTCTCAGTTTCTAAGATTTCCTTCAGTTCCAGTGAATAGACCAATTAAGATTTCCTCTGAAACCTCTTCTCTTAGAGTGTTCTGATACACTCATTTCCATAGAAATAGGGGGACTATTTACCCCAACCAATACAGTTCTATTGTCCCAGAATAGTTATTAATAGTGCCCAGTTTTACTAAAAAATTTGGACAATAAATTATGCATATAAATGATCCTCACAAATAGAGAGGATGTTCTGTAAGATGATGGACTGAGAAATGTGGGACCCATCCCATCCACTCTATACACAGAGAAATGCTTGGCAAAATGTATTTAAAGAATTAAAATTCATAGCTGAGTTCAAAGCAAAAAAGTGAAATATCCAAGCGCCGAAAAGAGAAAAGAAAAGTCATAGCTTCTAAGATGAGTAAGAATTGAAACTCTATGGCTGGCCGCCAAGGTCCAGGAGCCAGATATAAATCTAAGAACTGGAGTTTTAATGCCTGCAATGTGATGGGATTGGGTATCACACAGCCAAGATGGGGCTCTTTGATTGAAATGAGGCCTGGAAAAATGTTGACTTACCCACAAATGATAAATGGAAAATTTCTACTACCTGGAGCAAATCTTCGACACACAGATCGTATGTGACATGGCATTTTTAGGATGCACACATCAGTACTACATTTATAATGCTCATGTGGAATAGAAATCCCAGGAAATAAATGAAAAACCTCATTTGTATCTAATGACTTTATGCACCCCGACAGAGGTAACTCTGAAATTGCCCACATCAGAAGATCTCTGAAGCTCAAAGGACATGTCATTTTCAGAGGATAATTTTCTAGAAACTGAGGTCATAGACAAATGTCACAAAAATTTGAGCAAGTCCAACACCAAAAAATATGGTTAGAGACCAACCAATGAAGAAAAGTGAACTGAGAAATTCATCCAAATAAGAAATTTGGACGAATCTTTATAATTTGGAAGAATTTTTACAACTATACATAAACTATTTAGAAAGAGAAAATGATTCCAAACACAAAACAAAAGAAGATCATGATACAAAAACAATCACATTGTTACAAGAGAAGGAAGCGTAAATACTAGAAATTTAAAAGAAGTTGTGAAAATTTTTAAAAAATCAACAAAGAGCATAAAAAGTTGATTAGATGTGGCTAAAGAAATAATTAATGAATTGAAGGTAAATTTCTTTCCAATGGAACATGGAAAGGTGTAGAAGAAGTAACACAGGATGCAGAGTGAAACAGATTTGAATTTGAATCTTGATTTCACTACTTATTATCTATGACTTTGAGAAAGCCACCTAATCTGCATTTCGGTTTCCTCTTTCATGGATTTAGAATAATAATGTATGTATTATAGCGTTTTTATAAAGATTAAATGAAATACATGTAAACCATACAGTACATTTCCTGGCACCTATTAGCTACTCATAGAAGTTTGGTTTGGCTTGTTTGTTTTAGTTATTTTCTGAGGGCACATTGTTTTATAACATTGTAAATTTCAGAAGTACATCATTACATTTCTGCTTCTGTATAGACTCCATTGTGTTCACCACCAAAAGTCTAATTTCCATCCATCAGTATACACATGCGCCCCTTTACCCCTTTTGCCCTCCCCCCACCTCCTTCCCCTCTGGTAAACACCAATCTATTCTCCTTAACTATGTGTTTGTTTATCTTCCACATATGAGTGAAATCATACCACATTTGTCTTTCTCTGACTGACGTTTTTCTCAGCATAATACCCTCAAGGTCCATCCATGTTGTCACAAATGGCACAATTTCATCTTTTTTATGGCTGAGTATTATTCCATTGTATCTATATACACCATGTCTTCTTTATCCATTCATCCATTAATGGGCACTTGGGTTGCTTCCAAGTCTTGGCTATTGCAAATTATGCTGCACTGAACACAGGGGCATTGTATCTCTTCAAGTTAATGCTTTCATGTTCTTTAGATAGATATCCAGAAATAGAATTGCTGGATCACAAGATATGTTTTTTTTTTTTTAACTCTCTCCCGTCTCTTTTTAACAACGTCTTACTGGATGCTTTTCTGAATACTGATACGTAAAATATTTATAACATAATGAGTGTTTACTAAGCATACTGTTCCTTACATTCATTTACTCTTTAATAATTAAACCCTACAACTTTGTATCATGCATAAGCCCATTTTATAGAATAAAAAAGTGAGACAGGTAAAATAATTTAAATGCCCCAGGTCACAGTAGATAGCAGAGACAGACATTTGAACCAGGACTATTATACATGAAAACTCACTTTATTTAACCCTTGATTCTTTTACATTTGTTTTACGGGAACCAACAAAGCCGACCAATCAATGAATCAATCAATTTCCTTTGGTACAGGCTGGGCAGAGAGAGATTCCCAAGAGTATCATAAAGTTTCAGAGATTCTAAAACAAGCTAGTGCTGAAGACCAGATTTCATATATTCCATGAGTTTTCCTGTGTTACATCACTAATTCACCTCACGCCCTTCTCTAAGAGACATGCAGGCTGAGATGCAAATCTTAAAGGATACCTTTAATTAAAGGTGGATTTCTCCTCTTTTTACCAATGAATAAGGGAATGGGTTTGACAAACAATTTGTTGATCATATCTCAGTTTCATAGTTCTTTTTATGCATGTGACAAGGAGGAATTTTATATTCTATGTTCAAAAAAGGCATCATTTTGCAAAGTAAAGGAGCACTTTGTCCTATCAGCTATTTTAAAGGAAAAACAAGGCTTTGCTTCTTTGAATTTTAAAAAAAAAATAAATCCCTAAGCATAACACTTTTTATATAGCAGTTCTTAGGAAAGAAAGAGAAAGGCATTTTAACTCATTTTTTGAAAATTCGAGAGAAAAATAAAGTAGATTAATAGAGTATGATCCACAAGAAAGCAAAACCCATACATTTTTAGGCCCAAAGCCCTTAACAGTGCTCAGTACATGATAGACATTCAATAAATATTTGTTAAATTGTCTCAAAGTAAAGTTTTGTTCAATTTCATTGGGGGGGTTTAAATTAAATTTCCCCCAAAATATTTAAAATTAACTTATGATCTGTCTCTTCTGATTTTAGGATTCCCTCATAGTAACATCAGAATGAATATCCTGTCTGTATCATATATAGTTCTGATATGTGAAATTGTCCATTCATTTTGCCCAAAAACTATTATATAAGTGACTATTTGGGATGAATTATAAATATCATCCTAACTGCAATAGTGTTAATATTTCTCTATCTACTGTTCATCACCTTCAAAAGGAGTACTAGATTGAGAACTTCAGATATATGGGAAAATGATTTTTATAACTTTCTTTGATAATTGATCAAAATTGATTCTCCTGCCATGAGCATGTTCAAGATTTATTTGTAGTTCGGGGGTTACCATGACACAAGTGTAAAATATCAGCTCAACCTGGAAAATATAATCATTTGGTATAACCTTTATGCTTCTGATTCTGGATATTAATTTTTGTGATTCATTACTTCATCAATGAATAATTATCTAATGAGTGTCGACTACATGTGAGGCACTGGGTCAGGCACTAGAAATACTACGGATGAGACCTGGTCCCTATTCCTAGTTCACTCTTGATGGTGAGACAAATAAGGAAACAAGTTATTAGGATAAAATATGACCAACACTCTTATAGGAATTAGCACAGAATGCTATGGGAGTGCTGGAGAGACAAGACCTACGAAGACATCCTGAGAGAGGTGACATTTCAATCTAGAAGAATACCCAGGAGATGAACAATGGGAGTAGATGAGGGTAAGTATATCCAGGAGAATGAAGCTGCTTGTATGAAAAGAAAAAGAGGAGGGCCAGCCCAGTGGCTTCTTGGGTAAATTTGTGTGCTCCTCTTCGGCATCCCGGTGTACAAAGGTTCGGATCCCAGGCATGGCACAGTTGTTAGCTCAAGGCCAATATCTTCCTCAAGCAAAAGCAGGAAGATTGGCAACAGATGTTAGCTCAGGGCCAAACTTCCTCACCAAAAAAAACCAAAAAACAAAAAAACGAAGAGGAGCTAGCAAGACACATGAGTGGAAGCTCAATTATGACTGAAGTGCTGCTTTGACGGGAATTCTGGAGGGCAGCACTGGCCATGTTAGGAATGTCTTTTGACCGTTATATTTATAGGGCGACTAGGAACATTAAATCTATTAGGTGGGTGTGGTGGTCAGTTTTATGTGTCCACTTGGCAAGTGTGTAGTCCCCAGTTATTCAATCAAACACTAATCTAGATGTTGCTGTGAAGGCATTTTATTGATGTTATTAAAGTCCATAATCAGTTTATTTTAAGAAAAATTATTCCAGATGACCCAGATAGGCCAGCTTCAATCCGAAGGCCTTAGGAGCTGAACTGAGGCTTCCTCAAGCAAGAAGACATTGCACCTGTGGACTGCAGCGTCGGCCGACGCCTCAGTGAATTTGGGTTTGAATTAAAGATAGGAGGGAGAAAGAAAGAACGGGAAGCAATTCAGCCACAGACAGTCCCATGGAGAGCTGGAATGCCTTTCAGGGTGCAACGTAACTCTGGACGTCTAGTTTTCTTAACCCTCGCCCAACAGCAGGCATTCGCTGCTGCCCGTTCCAGTGTTCTGGCATAAAGATGACCCAGTTTCTAGCTTTTGCTTGTTAATGACTGCCTTTCTCATTAAACTCTTCAAGAGAGCATCACCAATCAGGGGGATGGCCTGCCAGGGAAGCTAAAGGCATTTTGTGTTCCTGACTCCCCCTCATGTCAGCTCCCCTTATTCCAGCCCCTTATGCTACCACCAGTAGGAGGAATAAGAGGCTGAATGGCTGTATTTGAGGACAGAGACTAAGCCACACTTTCCATGACTGCAACTTTTAAAAGAAGTATAAGATTAGCTTAATTTGGTATGCCCATAATCTTCCTTGATCCAGGGGGCTGATAATGTAGCTAAGCCAGCTCTCTCTCTCTGTCTCTCTCTCGCTTTCCTTCTTTCAACTTTCTCTTCTAGCTCTTTCCCCCACCCTGCATGAGTGGCAAAAGGCCTAGAAGTGTTCTTAAGCCAAGACTTTTTTCTTCACGCCCCTTTGAGGGGTCACTCCTTTCCTGTGTGACCACCCCTCTTGAGTCTACTGGGTTATCCTGTGAAGGTCTGGATTCCTGGGCCAGCTGTGGTGTGGCCATTGAGGCAAACACGCTCTTCCTCTATGAAGACATAACACTATTGAAAAATCACTATGTGGCAGGCGTCAGGAATCCAGACTAAATGCTTTATTTGCGTCTTCTCATTTAATCTTCACAGCAACCCCATGAAGGGGAGAGTCTAATTCTTCACATGGCGGGGGAAAGATGGCGCTCGGGTTGAGGCTGCTTGAGCTTGCTTAGGAGTGGGAAAGTTATAACCTCATGTGGTTCATCCTGATATTTAGAATAAAATCTTTAGCTAATAATAGAGTGATTTCCCCTTAATTTTACCTTTATTCTCTTGTTTATGTTTCAGAAATTCACGAGGAGAAATAAATGCTCAGGATCTCCACTTGGGTGGTTCTACATAGCCTGCCCAAATGCCTTTCCCATGGCGCCCCCTCACTGGTTTTTTAGTTGACTATTTCTAACAAGTGGGCTACTCATGCTGAAAAGGAGCAGAACAGAAGCCGAGTTTGGGGGTGGGGATATAAACTCATGCCTGCCAGATAACGAGTGACGTTTCTATTCGGCTGATTCTCTGAGTCTTCGTGTGATGAGGATGTTTTCCAGAGAACCTGGGACAGCTTTTCAACTTCGCATCTGATATCCATTTCAACCACAGATCTCTGAACATGCTGTGTTTACATGGACACGCCCTGCATCTTCCTGAATGCACCAGCATGTGCTCTGCATGGGATGAGGATATCTCCATTCTAAGGATGGATGGACCTTCATTATCACCGAGGAGTTAGAACAAATTCCATAACACAATGATGGAGACAGCTTCTTGTCTGTGTGCAGTAATAATAATCTATGGCATAATTCATCAGTTTGGATAGAAAAAATATTAAAAATTAAATGCTGGTGGCTTGGCTCAACTTACTAGTATGCCACATCTTTCAGCCTAAGTTCCCTCCTTAAAGTATCGTCTATATCTCATTTAGAATAGTGGGTTGTTTCAGCAGGCTTTCTTTCTCTCCAGTACATTCTACCAGTCATAGGGAAAAAACTAAGAAGATAAAGAGAAGAAAATATTACTACCCAAGTGGTGTGCTCAAGCTGGCCCCTACAGACTTGGGAGAAATGATTGTCAAATTTTCAGGAACTTTGCAACTAGTTGTTAAATAGCCATTAGTAAAAACTTAACCACATATATTTTAAATTAAACAAGTTATATTAAAACCAAAGGTAATATATATTCCAAAACCATCATTTACTAATTATTTCACTACATTTTACTGCTATCTATTCTCCTGAGGTTATTTATATCTATTGTTTCTATAAGTTGGAAATATACCATAAAGTAGTGTGCTACTGGGCATCTCTGCCCAGTTAAACCAGTTACAACCAGTGGTTCTCAAACTTCAACGTGTATTGAAAGTACCTGGAAAGTTTTGTTTTGTTTTGTTTTGTCTACACACAGATTGCTGGGCATCATAACAAGAGTTTCAAATTCAGTTGATCTGGGAGCGGCCTTGAGAATTTGCACTTTTAGCGAGTTCATCAGTTGCACCTGGGATGGTCCTTTGAGAATTACTAGTCTAAACAAGCCTAGTAGTTAATCATTATTGTCTCAATTGTATCAATTGAAACATCTAGAGAGTTCACATTCGTTTTCACCTAATAAATAATAAATACACGTACTAATTATTTAAGTCCCAAACATATATTTTCACACCACAACTGACTCTTGACCACAAAAACACTGTGACACAGAAAACCGGAGTTATTGCATACAGCAAATCATCCAGACAATAGTAAGATGTCAGTGTGACATTTTGATGACACAGACACACAATTCATATGCTCATCTGTAAGTAATTAAAGTTCTTAGCCATTTAATTTGTCATTTATTGTGCCATCCCTATATGTTAGATGTTTTACATTTACTGTAGGAGCCCTGAAATTCTGCTATTTCTCTCTTTTACAAATGAGGAAACTTAGACTCATAGATTTTCATGATGCCAAAATATTTGTTACATGATTACTATCAACAGATTAAAAGTTCTTTTATATTGACCTGCCACAAAGTCTAACTTATTTTAATTTTATCACAAAATACTTCAAGTCCAATACAGAATGAAATACATGAGCAAAATAATTCGTGATCATTTCTCAGGCTGTTGCTAGATTTAAAGAAAGTGCCACCGGCCTAGCTCCTTTCCTGAAAGGATTTCGTGGAATCTCCTTTCGTGGAACATAATTCTCAGCATCTTTTTTTACATGTTTGTGAATTCTTTTCTTACAATCACGGGCTGACAGTTCGATGATTTTATAGCAGTCCTCAATAAGGAAGACTCAGTACAATCAAGCATTATTTAAATTCATGGGGGGAAAAAGTGTGGCATAAAATTCAGGCTAATAATATCTCAACCTTCATTCAGATCCCAGACACTGGAGACCAAAAGTGCATGTAGATAGATGGTTTTCTTTTTAAAGGGGCAGGCTTAAAAGGACAAGCCACAGGCAGAGCAAGAGAAATTAACACAGACCCTAACATGGGGGCTGTTTGTCTCCTATATTACTATTCAAATCGAAACAATATTAAACTGTGAGGTGGTTGTATGTTCAGGACGATGGCATGCACTGAGCAGACAAAGATGAACAAGATGATAACACTGGCTCATGACAAGTCACAATCTCATAGGACTGACGAGACAGAGATCTCTAACGGAATATTACACATCAGACTTGGATATGTGGAGCTATAGGAAAGGGGTCTGAAAATGAAGTTTTACTAAGATAGGAAGAATGTGTGTGGGCTTGTAGTTTTTAAACTCCTACTGCTCAGTTTTCTTTTAAAGAAAAATGAATAAAAAAGGTGTGATATTGTGATTTATAATAAGAAATATATGTTTTGTCTTCATGCCTCTTTCTGGCACAGAGCTCTCAAAATCTTTGGAATTTCTAAGTGTGGAGAGCACCAAAGGTCTCTTTTATTATGCTGATGAGGTGACTTTTGGAAAGCACGCAGGTGACCTAGGATGCAGCTGGTTGCCCGGGGACCCAAACTTGTGATTAGAGATGGTTGGAACTTGCAGTCCCACCCTCTCCCCTCCAGTGAGGGATAAGGTGCTGGAGGTTGCATTGATCAGCAACAGCCAATGTTTCAATCAATCATGCCTATGTAATGAAGCCTCCATAAGAAGCCAAAAGGATGGGGTTCGGAGAGCTTCTAGGTTGCTGAATTTGTGGAGTTGCAGGCTGAGTGATGTTCCTGGAGAGAACATGAAAGCTCCAAGCCCTTTCCTCATACCTTGCCCTGTGTATCTCTTCCATCTGGCTCTTCCTGAGTTATACTCTTTTATAACAAACCAGTATTCTAGAACTTCTCCGAGTTCTGTGAGCCAGTCTAGCAAATGTATCAGGCCCAAGGAGGGGGTCATGAGAACCTCTCATTTATAGACATTAGGTCAGAAGTACAGGTAACAACCCAGGCTTGAGACTGAATCTGAAGTGGGAAAGGGACAGTCTTGGACTGAGCTCTTAACCTGTGCAATCTGATGCTACCTCCAGGTCTACAGTGTCAGCATTGAGTTGAGTTGTGGGACACTCAACTGGGGTTTGAGAATTGCTTGGTGTTATGTGAGGAAAATTCCCCCCACACACACACACATTATAATTGGGTGCAGAATCATTGGCTGGTATCGAATCTTAAAAGGGAAAAATGAACAGTATGTGAATAGAGAGGAAGAAGTTATTAAACCAGCCTGTGTGGAGAAGGTCTTCAGAAAGGACTCCAGAGACATTTGACTTGGTTTTCAAGATGGACCAGAAGTTCATTGAGCAGAGAAGCGAGACCATTCATTCTCAGGAAATAGGAGAAACTGGCTTGCGGAGATGCAAAAGCATGAGTCCAGGGATGGGAGAAAAGCCTTATTATTATCTTTTCTTTTGGTGAGGAAGATTCTCCATGAGCTAACATCTGTTGCCAATGTTCCTCTATTTTTTGTATGTGGGACATCACCACAGCGTGGGTTGCTGAGTGGTGTATAGGTCCACACCCTGGATCTGAACCCACAAATCCCAGGCTGCTGAAGTGGAATGCACAAACCCAAACACTATGCCACCAGGCCAGCCCTGAAAAGCCTTATTTTGCCAGAGCAATGACCTCAAAACTTGAATCATGCCACTTCCACATTTCTGCCTTGCCTGTTACTGCCTGTGCTCACATTCACATATATTCTGTATGCTAATTTTTCTGTATATTCTATATTGCTAATTTACATATATATTCTATATTGCTAATTTTTCATTTAAAAATATTTAAAAGAAGACGTTGCGTCACTAAAATGGATTGAATAACAGTATCTCTCCACATTACTGGAAAAGCGCTTTCAAAAATAAATACAATAAAATTTTGATGGAACAGAATGATTCCAAAAAGGCTTTTTTCTCCTGGTCTCTGGTGATGCTCAAGGTCATGCCTTTCTCTTTCTTCCCACCTCATTTCTCTGTTTTGTGAAAACAGTGGAAAAATTGTATTTGAAATTATATTCCAGGTCAAATGGCAGCTTAAAACTAAGCTTTCGCTCTTGACACTTCCTCTACAATGCAGTGAACTGCCCAAAAGTAGCTTCTGGACCACCACTGATTCCATACTTCACAGCATTGAGCTGGAATATGAGGTATGTGAATCAGAACCAGGAATCTCCACCAATGAGCCTCAAAATGATTTGGAGATAAACTGTCCAGAACTTTCGATATCCTTTTGAAGATAAAACCATTGGGTATTTGCTTGTACCATTGGGTATTTGCTTGTAAATATCCCCAAGTAATCCCCACTTCATTTATATAATCTATATGATGCATTTTTTAAACTCTTTCCAGAAAATACTACCTGGATTTGAAAATATAGAGATCGAAGTGTTGGGCGTGCTTGAAAATCACCAATATATCACGTGTGTTTGATTTTTAAGAAAATTCTTTTTCTTTGTTCATTTGCTTGTTTCAAATTTAAGTCTAAATTCGCATTGGTGTATCTCATGGAGCCAGTAAAATCCTTAGACGTTCTCTAGTTTCAGCCTGGATTTCAACATGAATGAAAATAGTTAAGCACAAGAGAACCAGCAAGTATCTATAGAGCATCTGTTACATGAAAACACAGTGTCAACAGCTATCTTTTGCTATGAGCACATAATTGCTATTCAGTAAATGATTAGACTGATTAGGTCACCCTTTTGACTAATGTTTGAGAAAAACTACCCTCTATAGAAACACATATTTATAAACTGACGTGACTGATTAACGGCCTGATTTCTGTCCAAGAAAAGAACACCTCAGACTTCTTGAACTGATTTGCAAGAAGAATTTCCCTCATGTCCAAGTCCAGCTTCTACAAATGAGGTACGAAAGCGTGAAAGAAGGGGAAAGTCTGAATCAAGATTTTTGGCCATCAAGATTTCATAGATTTTCTTTAATGTCAACTGATTAAATAATGCAGAAATAGCACAAGGATCCTTTAAGAAGTCATAATCAACTGTGTGCTTGCACATGAACTTTACAGCTGACTACCCTCTACAGTCCATAGAATTTCAGATCTTTAGTTTTATTCAAATTTCCTATGGAGTGTTTAAGTGATGGATGCGTCTGGGACATTTCAACCAATCTTCCAGGCTCCATCTGCCAGGCCATCTGGATTTTGCATCCACGGAGAACTACTTGGTGAATGATTATAGACTATGACTTTAAAAAAAAGAAAGAAAATAGTAAATTGTAACATAAACACAATTGAACTAAGACCATTTTTGTGCAGTCTTCTATATAAAAAAAAGGATGACAAGTAGGGAAGAGAAAGGCATTTTCTTGTTTTTTTCATCAGTCATATGAATTATGATAAGTGTCTGACCTTTTTCCGTAAGATGTTTAAATGGCAGCTGTTATGGCTACAGTATACCATTTGATCAAAAGCTCTTGAGGACAATAGTTTGTTTTGCAAAGGTCATGTTCCTCATATACTTGTGAATGTGTTCAAAAGGCTTACCAACTAAATATACAAGATTTTCATTGAGAATAAATTATCTCCCAGCTTTCAAATTAAATGTAAGCCAAGAAATCTATAGGGAATACTCGACGAGAACTTTGAAAATCCATCTCAAAGTTTGTAATGAATACTCTCTTAAAGCAAGTTAACTTGAGTTGATAGAAAATATAAGGACTGGTATTAAATGATTTATTAAAATTACTTATGTAGAAACAAGATACTGATTAAATCTTACATCACACATCACATTAAAAAAATTGGAAGTATTTGAATATAAGAATATACATCTATTTCCGACAGAAAACAGAAAAGGAGACGAGTTAGGGTCTTTTCACCATGTTTTCAATACCAGGCCCTTCTTAACTCCTATATTGACGAAGAAGCCTGGGACTTGTAGCTTATGTCACCATTAGAGTAATAAAGTCTAGAATAAATTGTGCAGGCGATGCTAACTGATTGGTCTTTCTGAAAAATAGTTTTGTTTTGTTTTATTTTGTCATGGTGCATGGAGGCATAATTTTCATACAATAAAATTCTTCCTTTTGAAGTATACAATTTAGAAATTTTTGACAAATATATACAGCCCTGTCATAACCACAACGATCAGTCCATGTCATTTTCATCAGCCTGTTAAGTTCCCTTCTGCCCCTTTGCTGGCAATTCTCTCTCCCTACTCCAGCTATTTGACTTTGTATTTATGTTCTCTATAGTTTTGCCTTTTCTAGAATGACACATAAATGAAAACATGCAATATGTAATCCTTTGCACCTAGCTTATTTCAATTGTCACAATGTTTTGTGATTCATCTATGCTGTTGTATGTGTAAGTAGTTTATTCCTTTTTATCACTAAGTACTATTCCCCAAGTTAGATGCACCACAAATTGTGTATCCATTGACCACTTGATGGACATTTGGATAGTTTCTAGTTCTGGGTGATTAGTTGCCATAAATATTTGCATGCAAATCTTTCGTCATAATTACCAAGGAGTAGGATTGCTGTTTCACATGGTAAGTGCACATTTAACATCATAAGAAGCTGCCAAATTCTTTCCCAATGTGGCTGTACCATTTTTTATTCTTACCTGCAATTCAAGAAAGTTCCAGTCACCCCCACATCCTCATCAGCACTTAGTATTCTTATCATTTTTACATTTTAGCCATTCTACCAGATGTGCAATATCAATTAAAACCGCAGGATTTTTTTTGTTTGGTGATTGGCAAGTTTATTCTGAATTTTATAGAAATGCAAAACACTAGAATTACCAAAACAATTCTGGAAAAGAAGAATGAAGTTGAAGGACTCATATTCCCTGATTTTGAGATTACAGAAATCAGTATTTTGTGCTTTTGGCATAATAATAACCATACAGATTAATAGAACATAATAGAGAGTCAAGAAACAGACCTACGAAGTGTGTTCAACTGATTTTTGACCAAGATGCCAAGCAAATTCAATGAGGAAAGGAGAGTCTTTTAATCATATGGTCCTGAAATAATATTTTTAAAATCTTTATCTCAAACCATATATTAATTAACTTAATATGGGTCATAGATCCAAATGCAAGAGCTAAAATTATGAAAATTTCTGAGAGAAAATATACAATAAAACCTTTGCGCCCTTGGGTTAGGCAAAGACTTCTTGGATGGGACACAAAAAGTGTGAGAGATAAAAGAAAAGAGATAGCTTGGATTTCATCAACAATTAAAATTTTCTGCCCTTCAAAAGACATTGTTAAGAAAGTGTGAAAACATCAACAGGCTAGAAGAAAATATTTCCAAAACACACATATGATAAGAACTTGTATCCAGAATATATAAACAGCTCTGACTACTCAATAGTAAGACAAATAAATCAATAAAAAATATTGGCAAAAGATTTGCACAGACTCTTCAACAAAGACGATAAACAGATTGCAAACAATCATGTGATAAGATGCTCAACTTCACGGTCCTTAGGGAAATAAAGGTTAAAACCACAAAAACATAATGCTAAAAATTATTTTTAAAATGTCTTTCTTAGAGAACAAAGTAAAATATTTGGGGGATAATTTATATCAGGATATGATTTTTAGTATATTATAATTAAACAAATTAGAAACAATGAAGTAAAAAAGACAGATTTTGTCATTGATATATCACACAATTACCGGTAAACACAACTAAGACACTTATAGAATATTTTTAATACAGATTTTGAAAGGATACTTTCCATTTCTTTTCTTTCTTTGATAGATTTTAAATTAGATTTAGTATCTGTACTTCAAAACGCTAAATTCTAGATTCAGTTTCAAATTCTGCCCTTAATTTTTATAGAAGGAAAGTATGGTTCTTATTATTTAAAATAACTAAACAAAATTCATGCTGTAAAATTATATAAGAGAAATAGAGTCAAAATAAAGTAAAAGTTATAAATAATAGGTTAAATATCAACTAAGAAAGAAAAAGTGTCTTATTGTCAGTTTTAGTTTGCATTTTTCGATAATGAAGTTTAATATTTTTCTGGTAGATGAACTTATTTATACAATCTCTTCTACAAAGCGTCAGTCCTTTTTCTGTTGTAATTTTGGGAAGTATTTTTGCCAGTTTTTTCTTTGCCGTAATTCCCTTTGACAGATACCGTAAAGCAAAAGAGTCCTTGTGTTCGTCATGACAGAACAGTAAATTTTCCTTCATAATTTTAATCAGTCTAGAGTTTTGGCTTCATGATGCCAAAACATCTGGCTGAAAGGCAAAAATTGAAAGTAAGCTTTATGTATTGTTTTAAGCACATTGAATACATTTGGTGGAATTAAGAAATTTGACATACTGTTTATATTTGCTGAAGGTGAGTTTACATGAAATCAGTTCTTTACTTTCTAATTCAATATGTTGGTTGCCAGATGCATATAAAATTTCTTTGTTTTGCTTATGATAAATATAAAGTTTTATGTTCAAATTTATAGGAGGTTTTAAAATATTTTTAAAGTTGCAATCTTTGCAGCAAAAATATAGTGCAGGTGTGTTACATGTGATTAGATAGATAGATAATGACATAAATTTTATCCATCTAGAAGATTCCTATTTCATTTAAATACATTAAATCACAAATTTGACTTTTATACTTTGGCTCCTAACCAAGATGGAGTAACAATGACTGGATTTACCCTTCTAATTTTGAAACAATGACATATTGTTTGACTATATTTTCATGAAATGACCAGAATAGGCAAATCCATACAGACAGATAGCATATTAATTATTGCCAGGAGCTGACAGTGGGGAAATTAGAAATGACTGCTAATTGGTACAGGTTTTCTTTAGGGGGAGACAAAAATGTTATAAAATTAGATAGTGATGATGGTCACACAACACTGTAAATAATTAAAAGCTACTGGATTGTACACTTAAAAAGGTGGATTTTATATATATGAATAGTATCTCAACAAAACTGCTATAAAAATACATGAAAAAAATGGAGAAACACAGAGAAACACACAAATCCAAAGTTTTGCTCAGGGATTTCAATATCCCTCTATCATTAAACAATAAAACAAGTAGACAGAAAATAACACGAATATAGTAGAATTGAATAGTACTATCAATAACTTGACCTAATTGACATTTGTGGAATAACCTACAATTAATATATGTTCTTTTCAAAACCACATGGTACATTTGCCAAAATAGGCCATATTCTGAACTGTAAAGCAATTTTTTTTTTTAAGATTTTATTTTTTCCTTTTTCTCCCCAAAGCCCCCCGGTACATAGTTGTGTATTCTTCGTTGTGGGTTCTTCTAGTTGTGGCATGTGGGACGCTGCCTCAGCGTGGTCTGATGAGCAGTGCCATGTCCGCGCCCAGGATTCAAACTAACGAAATACTGGGCCGCCTGCAGCGGAGCGCGCGAACTTAACCACTCGGCCACGGGGTCAGCCCCTGTAAAGCAAATTTCAAGAATTTTAATAAGATTCAAATCATTCAAAGTATGTTGTATGACCACAAAGGATTTAAAGTACAAATCAATTTCTTAAAAATACGTAGATAATCCTGAAATATGTGAAAACTAAATAACATATTCCTAACAAACTCAAGGGTCAAGGAAGAAATCAAAATAGAAATCAGAAATTATTTTGAATTGAATTAATTGAATTATTTTGAATTGAAAATAAAAATAAAAACAATATATATTTATTTACTAAAGAAATTGTAATTGTGGTTAAAATTTTTCCCACAAAGAAATCTTTAGGCCTACGTGTTTTTATTGAATTATACTAAGAATTTAAAAAATAAATAATACAAATTCTACACAGCATCTTCCAGAAAATTAAGAAGGAGGAAATGCTTTCCAATTTTTTTGGTGAGGCCAGCATTATGACAATACCTAAACAAAACAAGACAAAAAAAGACATGTAAAGAAAAGGAAGCTACAGATGAAAATCCTTCACGCATACTAATGCAAAAATTCTTAACAAAAGTTTAGTAGATTAAATCCAAAAATTTATTTTAAGAGAATTATAAACTCTGCCCTAATGGGGCTTATCCTAGAAATGCAAAGTTGGCTTAACTTTTGAAAACCAGTCAATGCAATTCATTGTATTAACAGGATAAAAAAGGCAATTTCAAAATATGCAGAAAAACTTTTTTACAAATTTCAACACCTCTCAACAAACTATGTAGTTTATGAGTCATATATAGGCATATAACTCAACTCTAGTTAATAAACATGAGAGAAGTCTGGGAGCATCCAAAAAGTTTTCCCCACTGATTAAATGAACAACAAACAGTGGGTCAATAGGGATCATAGCTCCTTTCTGGTCTCCAAATATTACCACATGAATGTGAAATTGGACTGCTGTACTCATAGGGCAAAGATTACATCAATATGCTAAGGATGGCAAGTAGAAACACCAAAATAACTAGATTTAAGGTGAAATTAGCAAACTATTGAATTACAGAAACTTCCTTCCTCCATAGCCCTTGTTATAAGAGAAAATAATTTCATTATAGTTTAAATGAGTTGACTTTGGGTTTTTAAACACATTAAATACATAGTATCAAATGCCACTGTATAAAGGCTAATATAGTTCAAAATCTATCTTATCACTAAATATTATTCTTGATCTAAGTTTCACATTATATTTGGCACTGTTGTAATACTTTCTCAAGTGTGTCTTCTTAACAAGGAAGCAGTCAAGCTTCTGGTGCACAAACCATAATGTGTTAACACACACACAAGAATGCATTCCTCATTGACTGGGCAAGAAAGAAGAGGATATAGAATAACCAATTATATGTTGGCATATTCCACAGCTGTCCATGATTTTTTTCCTTCTTTCCTTCCCTCTCTGCCTTCCCTCCTTACATAACATACAAAGATATACAATTTCCCCTTCTGTAGCCATGGTATTTTACTTCTGGAGGGCACAGTTAGGGGGGTTGGCATAGATCCATGGTACCCTCCCAGAATTGGAACTCTTATTTTGCTAAGCAAGTTCTTTTCTTGAAGATAGTTTTTAAGGTGATTTCCTTGTTTGCCCTGGCTTCGTTCCTGGGCTAGTGAGGTCTGTGCCTTTTGCCACCTATCAGTCTTAGCCTCCTTTTTTCTTGGCCCCAATAGTAGGGTGTGTGTACATCAATCTGGGGATGGGAAGCAGGGAGATATCTTTTCTATGTTCATTGTCATTCCCTCTTCATATCCACCTGAACTCCTAGTGAAAAAGGAACATATTATTTGATCCAAATGCCAGATCTGTGAAAATATTTAATATTTACAAACAAGCAAATCATATCATGGGAAAGAAATCAAAGAACCCTGAAGTATTGGTCTGTGTAATTATGATGATTGGAGGCAGGTGGCAGGAGGTGAAATTTCATCATTGAAGCTGTTACAAGTTCAATGTGTCAATTTTTAAATCTCACATCAGATTAATGGAAATTTTGTAAACATGATTGTTAGCTTTTTCTAATTCATTAAAAAGGAGTGAGGAGGAGCAAATCATTTGGAAAAGAGTCTAATAATTGTCAGCAGGAACAATTAAAACTCATTTGTGACATTCCCTATAATAACAACCCCATCATGCTTCCTGAAAGATTGTTTTGGTCTCAGCTATTAGGTTAGCAATATGGAATAACTTCCCCTAAAGATCATATGAACTATTGACACAGAACCCCAGGAACTGAGAAATATAGATTAGATTCTAGTAACGTCTGATCTGTCTTGTATTTTTGCTGAAGTAGATTTACCGGCAACCAAATCAAATAGCTTTCAAGACTGAGCATGGCATTGGGGTGAATAATTGTTTCTAGGTTGTGCATAGAGTAAGAAAGCCAATCAAATAGAGTGTTCTTCCCTAAAATAATATGTGAAATTTTGACTGAGGTTAGACTCCCCATCAGCCTGGCTGGAGCATAATTTTCAGCTGCTCTGTCCTCTGGCAACCCCAACTGAAAAGATTTTAGACTTACTGGTAGTTCATATTCAGTTTGCAAAGCACGACATCATGATAAAAAGTACTTAATAACATAACAAAAAATTAAAAGTACTTAAGAAAATAATAATTAAAATATCCTTAATAAAATGTGCTATTATTATCTTCAACATCTGAGTCATTTTGTCCTTGGTATCTATTAGCTATAATGACTTATAAATCAATTACCAGTAAGATATAGGAACAGAATTAGCTCACCAGTAGTCCAGTGATTTTCATCCAATGCATCTCCACTCACTGAGAATAACTGGGAAAATGAGTAAAAGGTGAACAAAAGCTAAATGGGAAGAAAAATGCTTTTGCAAGGTGCCCAGGTGAACGGAAGACAGACTCAGTCCTCAGCTACCAACTTCAGAGAAGGTAAAACGCAGATCAGCTCTGGTTGGGAATTTCTCTGGATAAATCCTCCAAGCTCATATACATCATTTTCTGTAGAAAATTCCCAAATTAAAATCTAATTATCTTCTGGACCCTCAACGAAATGTGCAGATGTGACAGAATTACAGGAAATAAAAGGAGAACTAGACTCTCCCCAAATTCAGTAACATGGATGAGTGATCATACAGTGTATGTACATTATCACAAACTAGCATTACCTTGCATAAACAAACCAGTCTCAGCACACTTGCCTAGTTCTTTCCAGTCTTTACCAGCCGCATATCCAGAGGCAGGATCCAGTAATCAGATCCTAAAAGGGATACAGACATGCATCTAACAAGATAGCTCATCTAGAAAGCCTTACAGACAAAATCCACCGAACATCTGCCTTAGAAACACCCACCAAATTTCCCTGCCACAGGATCAAACGTCTTTGTAGTTAACTAATTTCATCTGCCTCTCTAGCATCCATTCCTACTTCTCCCCATAACTGCCTCCCATTCTCGCTCTCTATTCGGGTTGTCTAAGTAGAGCTCCCTTAGCCCCAGGGTAGGATGCAAGCATGATCAGAGGCAATCAGTAGTTTCTATCTCTGTAACAGTTAGACACCCAGCAGAAACAGATGGCACGCTCCAGGCAGGATAAACTGAGGAGGGCTTATTTACAAACAGACTAGTTACAAAGGGTGCAAAGTGTATAGAAGAACCGTAAGGAATAATGTGGAAATCCAGGTTCATTGGTGCTGCTATCACCCATAGACTCAAACTGTTTGGAGAGGAAGAGGCTATAGGAAGCAGAGGATCATATTAAGAGCAAGGACCAGCAGGCTTTTGGGGAAGCCCAAAATGACCCTACAGGGGAAACAAATGGATAATTACCCTGACAGGCTCTTCTCTGTGCTTGTGATTTCCTGCCAGGACTCTGTGTTGGTTGAGCTCAAACCAAAGCAGGAGGGATGGGAGCCTGTTGATGTAATCCATACAGATCAGCCTCCTGCAGCTGAGATCCACGATGAAAGGAGACCTAGAGAGCCAAGAGAAGATAGTCAATACACTCTTCCTAGCCACAGTGGTTGGAAAAAAGAGTAGAAATCCATGGTTCAACCAGATACTGTGATGTGGTGAGCATGAAGCTGCAGACCCACCATGTGGACTCAGAGAATGGAGCCAGCCCACAGGAGGCAGAGCCCAGGGATGGATCCAGGCGACATTATGTGAGTCTTGATCACATCACACCTACAGACAAAACTTTCTTCCTAAAAATTTCTTTTTCATTCCTTAAGCCAATTTGAATTTGTTTTTGCTGTTTTGGGTTTCAACTAAAAGAGCCATAACTGATACACTCTTGGATATCATTGAGAGCCAAACTCAAACCCAAGTGCACATGTCCTTTTCCTGCCAAAATTCAGACCATTAAAGGACCACTCTTTACCCCAGTTAGATGGCCCCCTAGCCCTGCTCCAGTTAGCCGTCTCCCCAGAATCCCATCTCTCCAGAAGCTCACCTTCAATTTTGAGCTCTTTTCAAGGTCAGATTTGTACATGTTTAGACAGACTAATTCCTTTTCAAAAATAATTTTGAAAAACTTTATGGGATACTTTTTTGTAATCCGGACATATTTGTGTTCAGTATTCCCTAAACCCTCAAAAATAATGGCTGACCAATAACTAACAGCACTATCTAACATTTTTTCTCGACCGCAGTGTCCCTACGCACTGACCTACCAGTTGTGAGATGCATCACAAGAAACGTGTTCTAAATAATAAGAACACCAAACATTTGTGAATTCTTATCTTTCTTTTTCTTTCCAAGAGGAAGTTTAATAGTAACCCTGAAGCAATGCCACTCTCACTCATTTGCACTCCGATATACTTTCTACAATGAGAGAAGAAAGAGATGGTGTTAGAATTAGCATAAAGGGAATTACATGCCCTCTTGGCACATCTCATCTATGGCACTGTCTGGTGAGAAGTCTTTATTGATATATCATTCATGGTTGTGGTGACTCAAAATGATTACAAAGCTTAATATTTGGGGTGGAAAATGATAATTTTCTCAAAATCTAGGAAAGGCCACAATTATCACTTTGGGTCGGTCCCTCAAGAAGCAGATACCAAGGGAGAATTTGATATGCAAGGGATCTATTGGTGGAAATATACATGTATTAGTTATACATTGGTGCATAACAAATTACCCCCAAAACTTACAGCTTTAAACAACAAGTATTTATTAATCTAACATTTTCTGAGAGTCAAGAATCTAAACGTGGCTTAGTTGGATGGTTCTGGCACAGAGTCTCTCAGGAAGTTGCAGTCCAGTTGTTGGCTAGGAAGATAATCATCTCCTGCTTGCCTGTGGTCAGAGTCGCTGCTTCCAGGCTCACTCACATGGTTGTTAGTGGTCTCAGTCTCTCACCAACATTGCTGATAAACTTTATTTCCTTATTATGTAGGCCTTTCTACAGGTTGCTCACAGCATGGCATTTGTTCTCCTCAGAGTGAGCAAGCAATCAGAGACAGACAGAGAGAAATATTACAAAAGCAAGCAAGAAAGTGCACCCAAAACAGAAGACCCCCTCTTTTATAACCTAATCTTGGAGATGTCTATGCAAGGGTGTGGATACCAGGAGTAGGGGGATCCTTGAGGGCCACGTAAAGGAAAAGGGGTTGGGAATCAGGAGCAGGTAAGAAGGGTCCTCAGATCATGTTGCAGATCTAATACTCGTGGAAGGAGAGAAGGATCAATGGAGTAGGCAGAGTTTCAAAGTGCAGAAAATTTTGGCGAGGCTGATGGGGAGTATCCAAGGCAATGTTGCCACTTGGAAAAATCCCACATTGGGAAGGATGACTAGATTCCAGTACCCTGTTGTGCTTAGTTACTGGCAGAGAGTAGCTTGAGAGAAGTGAGGCTTGGCATAAGCATTGTGGTGAATCCAAAGATGTGTCCATGGGAAGCCATCAGTCAGTGATGCTTCCTACAGTAGGTTCTCTGGAAGGGAGTAACAGAGCGCCTCCATGATCCTCAGGCCATGAGATGGTCTTCTGTGTTTGGCCATATTCATTTTGTGGGTTACTGTAAGTCAAAGTGGGAACTGCTACCAATGAACACCCAGACCCTGACAGTTGTCACAAAACCAGTGCCTTCAGAGTCCAGCCAAGGAACAGAAATGAGGAATCACCTGAGTTGACCCAGGGGAATGCATGCCCATCAAAAGGGGTAGCTCACCTGTGTCAGATCCATCTGAAAGTTGCTAAATGGAAATAGCCTTCTAGTCCCAGATTTTTTAATTCTCCAAAAGAAGTCAGAAATCTGAAATTTTCCAAGGAATTGTTATGAGTTTTAGTTACAGCAATGCAGAGTAATGTACTGCAAAATAAAAGAAATTTGTACTCCTTCAGATATATAAGCTCACCTACAGAAAAACTACAATTAGATCCAGTCGATGTTATTTTTTTCCTTTAACATTATGGAATTGTGGCCAGCAACGATATCTTCCTATGTACAAATCTGTATTTTTTCTCTTAAAAAACATTTGCATATTTATAGGATAATTTAACAAACTAATTCAAAGTGTATAAATTTACTAATTATTTTACTTCTAAGATATTCCATTTCTTAGGTTTAGCTTTAACTTATTTTTTAAAAAGTCACTTCTAATTCTTTTAAGTCTTCTAAAAATTAGATCTGTGTTACTGGTTATTTTGAAGTGGAATATTTAAATATTTTAATAATCATCAATGATAAGCACTTAATTGCATGGATATTCACAATAAAATGTATTTATTAATTGATGATTGATTTTTAGTGTTAAAAATTAAAGAAACTGCAGCTTTTTACATCTTTATTTTATAAAGAAAAGAAAGCCACCAGTCAGTCTTATCCCAAATTTCACAGCCTTTCTTAATTTATTTTTAATAAACATATTCAAACCCGATGGTTGAAAGGAAGGAAAAAGAACCCACTGGGATTTACCTACATACACGGTTTTCTCAGAGCCCTAATTCACTTCCTTTGAAGTAGAACTTAATTCCATTCATACACTCAACTTGCAACGCTAACACAAATACTAACTAAAAGTATGATTAACATGCTTCTCGTACTCATTCAAAGCAGCTAAATTTTCCTTACCATTATTTGTGAGTGCAATACAATTACACTTTTCATAGATCGATTTCCAAAGATTTTAAATTATTCCACATTATAGTTTTTCATGAGATATGCCTAAGCTAAGCAGATCTTCCAAAATTCGACAGATTTTATTTACAATATTATTTTTAGAGGCACATCCAACAATATCATCATCAGACTCATCAAAAGAGTTCATGATAGCAGATACAAGTATTGAAAACTCTATTTTCACATGAAAGCCTGAACTTTATCGCTGGCACCATATAGTCGATTGTCCTCACAGAGATAGCTCCTATGTTCACTTTAGAGACAACATCTACCAGACGTTCAAGTCTGAATATGCAGTTTATCTGCTAGTCATTCTTTCAAGGAAAAATGGTGTTCCATCAAGAAAAAGTCTAACTGGGCTGACAACTCAATTTCACAAGGGCTTTTCCTTGAGACAAACATACAAACACGTGCAGCAGAAATGCACTATGCTTATTTCCTTTTTTGTCACACTTAATGTTAAAAAGATGTATAATGAATGTATAATGAAGAATAAAATTTTTAATTTTTATTGCTTCATTAAGGACATTCTTAAGTGAAACTCTTTTTTCTACCTTACTAGTACTACCTTGTTTCATGCTAAGTTGCCGGAAGTCTTACACACTATGAATTTTGATCCATCTACAAATGTCAGCACAGTGAAAGAGGCAAATAATATCTTGCTATTATTACGAAAATGATAATTTTTACTTTGTGGTTCTCCTAAAGGATTTTCAAAGGCCCCAGGGCTTCACAGACCACATTTTGAGAACTTTTAGTGTAGAGAATAATCTTATTTGATATTATTAATTTTGTAAGAAAGATCTGAGCATATTAAACGTGTGTGAAGGGTGGTACATTATTTCATCCTACGTTTTGTTATTCTCCATTAAAAATATATCTAAGATTTTAAGATAGACCATCCAATTTAAACTGTGTGAAACAGACTTTATTGTAGTCTAGATTAGTCACTACAATGTAGCAACATCGTGTGAAATCCACACTTAGTACAGGTACCTATGATCCAAAAGTTGGATTCCATCCTACTCAGAACACAGCGATGTAATTTAAAATTTAAAACAATAGTTAACACACAGTCATAGCCTGCTCATTCAGAAGAAGTGCTTGGAGCTGCACAAAGAAGCATGACTCCAAAGCCAGCAGAGTGAATTGCGTGTAACTAGGACTGTTGGCTTAAGAGTCATATATGTGATTTTCCATGGCAACGTGGAAATCGTTTCTTTTCATTTGTTGCAAATAGAAAAATAAAGGAATTTTTTAATCCTTGAGAAGTCTTTAGAATCAGCTACAATTAAGTGTGCCTGCTGAAAGCTCCAAGTAATACCATAATACCAGATAGTATAGCATAAAAGTCAAAGATGGAGCCAGATGACCTGGGGTCAAGTCCTACCATTTGCTACCTGTGAGAGTTAGGGCATCTATAAAATGGGGATAGTAATAATATTTCCTCATATTATTAGTAGTGACTATTGTTATTACTAATAAAATAATTTTTGAAAGACAAAATGAGTTAATACCTGTAAAGTTCTCAGCACGGTGCCTGGAACAGTAATAAATATTTTTATTTCGTTTGTTGGGAAAAATTGTGAAAGACTTTGAAATGGGCAAAAAGACGTTTAGATGTCCTGTCCAGTCAACCCCTTTGCATTATCTCAGCCTTTAATTGTCTCTGAGCTTTTTCACAACTTTAGAAATTGTAGAAAACGAATAATAGTGCGAAAGATTTCTGTGAGGTGGAAAACGACCGATTACGGCCCTGTGGATATTGACTGATTTTACAACTCTGTGTAAATTCCTTTCAGCATTCCTGACTGCCTGTGTATGTGTGCATTCTTTGCATTTTCCTTTGAGCAAGTCAGAATGTCTTACTGGTTCCCTCATTAATTAGTGAATTATAAAATCTTTGATGACTGTTCATTTTATATTTATATGAGCGTTGTGATTTTAGCATTTTTAAAAGTTATTCTTTACCGCATTATTTTTGAAAAGAAATTTGACATTAATTAAAAGAGAAAACACACTATGAAGAGAATTAATGTAATTTTGGAATATGGCAGGACCAGGTGGCATAGCTTATTGGAGACAGCAATGGAAATCCTCAGAGAGCATCGTGTGAGCAGCACTGAGTTATTAAATCAGAGCAATCAGATTAGACTTTTCACTATTGAAAAAGGTAGGGAAGTGAATATAATATTCTGAAAATTATTTTTTAATTGACAGTGGTTACATATTTTATTTTAGGCTCAGTAATCCAGAATAGTCACTTAGATAGAATATCTCATTTCTTGACAAAACTAAGTATAATAAATGTTATCTGCAAAACCTAAAAGCTTTTCTCTCTCCTGCTCTGTCACTGTAATTTAAGTTGATTCCCTGAGTGTTCTGTTCAAGGTTATAATTCTAGAACTGGACGCAGCAAATTGTCCATTGTTTCTATCCTACTCTTTTTCCACAGGCAGCCTAGAAATTCAGCACCACCATATTGAATTTTGGATCCATTATATGATAGCATCTCATTTTGGCATTTAAAAAAATGCCATTTATTTTATTTCATACATAATTTATGATTAAATCTTTAAGACTGTTTAAATATGTCTATTTTTAAGAAATTTCTTTGATTTTTCCTTTTAATATGGCCCTATATTTAAAAATACTAATACAAGAAAACCAGGAAGTTAGAGCTTAGAAATTTGGACATCTTAATTTAGGTAGAGAAGGACCAAATTGGCATTTACTTTTACGTATCTATTTATTTCAGAAAATGATTTCCTGTGAAACAGTTCAAAATATCTGTTTTATTTTATTAAAGACAGTAAAATATTTCAAGGGCTTTAAGAATCCATTTCCACATAATCCTGTGATAATAACAGATAATTATTTTTTACTAATTTAAGGTATCTACTTTTAAATTTAAGATGGTCTGAGGTCTTGGTATATACTAAACAAACTTCAGTTGCTTTTTGTAACAATATCTCACAATTGAAAATAATCTTCCTGATAAATAAGCAAACACTTGGGTATTTCTTTGCATGCATAGGATATAAAAATGTTTTTGTCCTAAAATATCTGAATGCCACTTCATTTGTGCAAAATTTTTAAACACATTGAATTGCCTGTTTTATAGCAACAACTCAGTAATGGACTTTTCTCTTCTGCCATTGTTTTATTCCAAGAAGCAACTTAATTCTGCCCTCCCAGCCATATGAAACGAGAAATCTTATACACTAACATGGCGGAATCAGTCGGCAAAGCAAAGGGGGAGTTTTGTTGATACATTTCTCCAGCTATCACAGAACCAGAAAGCTTTAATACAGATTTGGACCCACATGCCAAGTTTCTGACGTGCAATTATGTAAGCAAAAGTAAAACTAAAACCTTCTGGAAAACTAGTGTTTAGGCAGCATAAAATTCAGTATTTCCCAAATGACCAGTAATTACATACAGTATTTCTGAAAAGTAGATTAACTCCCTGCTTTCTGGTGTGAGTATACTCAAATGATCTCCAGTCTTGGACCAGTTGGACTGGTCAAAAGACTCTGGATGAATCAAACTCAACCACTCCTACTTACTAACCACCAATAAAAGAGCACAGAGTCAGAGAATGAGGGAAAGAAATCTCTGTTTTTTCGTGAGACGCTAATGAGATAATGTAGACTTTTCATTGAATTATAAAAACATCCCCAAAACAAAAGCTTGGTTTATCACCCTCTAATCGTAAATTATGCAAGCTTGCTGCCAGTTAAGCATTCTTAACCCTGTGGGCAACTCTTACAGGCAACTGTGTTCTACTTGGAGAAATACTGCAAGAGACAGGAGAGCTGCTCCAGCCAGGCCTGGGTACAGGAGGCCCTAAATCTATGAACTGGGAATTAGAGTCAATGGGAGAAGCCTGTACCACCTCCCTGAGCTCACTCTGTGATTTGGGTCACTGACCTCATTCAGACATTTCTTCATTCATTTCATCTTTTCTTTAACAATGCTTTAGGCACTGGATTTACTTAAATTTGATAAGCTTTATGAGTAAGAAAATGATGCCTGCTTCTCAGTTATTATTTTTTTCTCCCCAAAGCCCCCCAGTATATAGCTGTATATCCTAGTTGTAGGCTCTTCTAATTCTTCTGTGTGGGACGCCGCCTCAGCATGGTTTGATGAGCGGTGTGTATGTCCACACCCAGGATCCGAACTGGTGAAACCCTGGGTCACCCAAGTGGAGCACATGGTCTTAATCACTACGTCACTGGGCCAGTCCCTGTCTATTTCTCAATTTTACAAGAAAAAATGATGGTGTTTCACTGTACAAATAAAATTTGGAACCGCTAGGGAAGAATAAGTTGTCTTTCAAAATGCAAATGAAAAATTATTTCAAGACTAGGAGCAAGATAACTTTTATTTGGCCCTATATGCCTATTACTTGCAGTAAAAATCTTGCACTATATTTGTAACTGAAACAATCTTCTAAGCATAATGTATCTCAGTAAAAAAGGATCTGTTCTGAATTCTCCCTGGGGTTATGATGAGAATAAAATACAATAATTGGCTAAAATCCATATACTTATAGGTTAACTGTAATATAATTTTATAAATTCAAATAGTAATACGAATGATTATATTTAATTCTTACATGAAGTTTATATTTTAATATATATTTCTTATGTTTCTGTTTCAAATATACAGGTATTCAGGGAGTGAAATAAGATCTTTTAAGAAGTTTTGAGTTTTGATTGTTCTAAACTATAATAAAAAAGTTTTCATTAATTCTGTAAGTTCAGGTTCACTTCCTTTCACCCCAATTGCTAAAGTCATGAGAATAGGAAATACGAATAAGTAGATTTTTTTAAATGTGTTGTTAATTTTGGCATGCTATCTTCTGACCTTTCATAGGTCAAGTCTGGAAAGCAGAAATCTCATTCTGCCCCAGCAAAATGCTTTATTCATGACTTTGAAAATGCCAAGATCAAAAGGGGGTGGATTCAATTCAATTCAATTTGCTCAAGTGGACAGAAAAGATGTTCTTTTATTCAAATGACAAGGACATTTGATCCAGAAAAGCTGTAGTACTCCATTCTTGTAAAAGGGCACACACCTTGCTTTTGAAATTCTGCTTTGAAAATTTCTTTATTGATCAGCTTTTAATAGTCTTATCCAAATAATCTAAAAATGAGGCAATTAGCAAGTCTTTTGTCCAAAAAGGAGAAAAGATGCATTTCATTATCAACAACCAATGAGCATAAAGAACCATCTATGGGATTCTGTTTCTCTGAAAACCTTGGGTGGGGTAGGGGGTTGCCACTTAAGCTCTGTGAATTGAGAGAAAAAGATAATTCACATGGTGCCAATAAATCTATCTGGTTTATTTATCAAATCCTTATTACCATCTCTTGGGGGCTAAATAATGGAGACTGTAAGTTTTTCTATAAAAGAATTTCTCAATAGTACCTGTGCCACTGGCATTTTGCCAAAGGCTAGGGCAATTCTTAGAGTTTTTCTTTGCTCACAAATTAGCTCTTTGATTTAGTGATATACACCAATGCTTGGTCATATCAAGAGGAAACATGATGGAGACCAAGGGGGCTTGAAGACACAAAGTACAATAAAAATTAACTTAAGGGGCATGGGAGAGTATCATTCCATTAGAGTGGGACATTTTGGGGAATGTGGAATTTAATACAAATGTAGAACTCCAAGGAAAATATGGTTGCTCCATTTCAGCTTGCCTGAAATTTGGCACGTTATCATCTCCCTGATCAGCCTCTTAAATGTCAGCATCTGAACTTTCAGCCCCACTAAGGAGAGGGCCTCCAGGAGGCAGGGCAGGGTTCTTTCTCATGCTTGTCTGCAAATCAGTGTCACCTGGAGAGCTCGTATGAGGTGTGTAAATCTGGGTCTCAGAACCCATTAAATCTGGGTCTTTCAGGGTGTGCCCCAGGCATCCCCAAATGTGCAGCTAGAGTTGATAATCACCGACTTGGGGGGAAATACAGGATTTGCAAAGTGGAAAGATAAATTTAGGACATACAACAATTCAGGAAATAGAAACGTAAACTCGTTCTCTCTCAGGACTCACCTGACAGGTCCTGAGTTCTAGATACCACTTTTTCTCTCTCTCTCTGGTATTTCCCGGTCAAAGAGGAACAACATTCATACATTACCGCTATTCCATGCTGTCCTCTCTCCTCTTCTTCTAATCAGACCCAGGATGTCAAAGCAATGAAAACAACCACTTCCCTCTCACAACGTCGGCAATAGTCTTCATTTGCAACCCTTTCCCCAATAAAGTAGGCTGCAGTGGTATTTTTGAATGAAAATGTGGATGTTAAATAAACTTGACCTGGTAGGTGTTTGCTTTGAAGCTACAGAATCTATGAGATTTCATTAACTAAAATATTACCTGTTGTCTTCCTGATCTCATCCTTAGAAACAGGAACCTGGGTTTCCAGGTAGGTAGGTGGAATGGCAGGAACGCCCTGATGGCTTGTGTAAGCAAAGGATGTTGTAAAGCAGAAAGGTGTTGGCGCAGCTCCGCAGTGAAGACACACCTGTTAAGGCAAAGTGCTTAGCAATGAATGACTAGTGGAGATGGAGGAGATCAAAGAACACTGTTTGATTCTCTCCAGCTTCTCTGTCTCAAGTGACAAAGAGCAGTCAGTAGACTGCTGTTGTAAAGTGTGGCTTCTGTCTGTTCTTCCTGTTCCTCATGAACGAGTCAAACACACACATGGGCAACCTAAAAGGAATCAAGTACATAGAGCTCATAACGGGGGAGGTGATTGAGCCAAATTAAAGCGTTTATAAGAAATACACAAATCCCACACAGAATCTCTCTCCAGTTCGTATAGACCATTCATGGCCAATCTGAAAAATCTTTTATATGCTGTTTTTTCATTAGTATCTCAATGTGATTTCAGAGACAGTGGCAGAAATTTTCAAACTTGAAGAAAATTATCTCAATGATAACTAATTTAAAGTTGGGATGAGCTCTTTATGGTATTAAAATGATTTTATAGTGAGAGGCACAAGAATACTCAAACTCCGCTCCAGATCGGGGCAATCATCTTCACAAGCTTGTCCACAGAGATAAACACACAGACAATGTCCACAAAAGAGATAAAAGTAACACTTTCATAACCATGATATTAGCGTTGATATAATCCACCAATGTACTTGTATGTATGTGTATTTAACTCTGCACAATTTACGACATCTGTAGGTTCAGGTATCCACATACACAGTGAAGATACAGAACAATTTTATCACTACAAGCCTCCTTCATTTTGCCCGTTTATAACACATCCTCCTCTCTCCACCCCAAGCCTCTCTCCCTAATCCCTGGTAACCACTAATGTTTTCTATTTCTAAAATTTTACCATTTCCAGAATGTTATACAAATGGATTCATGCAACATGCAACATTTCAGGTAGCATAATTGCCTTGAAATTCATTCAAGTTGTTGCATGTATCGATAATTTATTCCTTTACATTGCTGAGCAGTATTCCATGGTATATATGTACCACAGTTTGTTTAATCATTCTCTGTTGAAGGGCATCTAGGATGATTCCAGATTTTAGCTATTGCATATAAAGATGCTATGAACAATCGTTTGCAGCTTTTTGCGTGGACATAGTTTTCATTCCTCTGGGATGAACGCCCAAGAGTACATCTTGTGGTACTAGCACGTTTAGTGAAGAAACTCCCACACTGTTTTCCAGCGTGGCTGTACCATTTTACACTTCCGCCACCAATGTATGAGTGATCCAGTTTCTCCATGTTCTCATATTCATTTGGCATTGTCTCTATTTTTTATTTAGTCATTCTGATATATAGTAATCCCTCATTGTACTTTCAATTTGTACTTCCCTAATGGCTAAGGATGTTGGACATCTTTTTACGTGTGTGTTTCCCATCTGTATATCCTCTTTATTGAGATGTCTGTGGGTTTTGCCCATTTCCAATAGGATTACTTATTTTTCCTGTTGAATTTTGAGAGTTCTTTATATATTCTAGATATTAGTCTTTTGTCAGATATGTGGTTTGCAAATATTTTCTTCCAGTCCTAGCTGATTTTTTTCATCATTTTAACAGGACTTTCCACAAGGCAAAAGTTTGTAATTTTGATGAGGTGGAGTTTTTTTTTCATTTATGAATCATGCTTTTGATGTCGAGTTTTAAGATTCCAAGTCTTTTGGGCAGGCCCGGTGGCCGAGTGGTTAAGTTCGCGCGCTCCGCTTCAGCGGACCAGGGTTTCGCCAGTTCGAATCCTGGGCGCGGACATGGCAGCGCTCATCAGGCCATGCTGAGGCCACGTCCCACATGCCACAACTAGCAGGACTCACAACTAAAAACACACAACTATGTACCAGGGGACTTTGGGAAAAAAAGGAAAAATAAAATCTTTGGAAAAAAAAAAGATTCCAAGTCTTTTGATTAGTCCGAGATCCCAAGACTTTCTCCTATTTTTTCCCTAAAAGTTTTATGGTTTTGTGATTTACATTTAAGTCCTTGGTCCATTTCGACTTGATTTTTGCAGAAAGTGTGAGGTTTAAGTCAATAGTCAGTTTTTTTCCCTACAAACATCTAATTACTCCAGTACTAATTGTTTAAAAGGCTGTCTTTCTTTCATTGTATTGCTTTTGCATCTTTGTCAAAAATCAGTTGGGCTTATTTATGTTGATCTATTTCTAGACTCTGCTCTGTTCCCCAGCACGGTGACTCTACTCGCTCAAACAGCGTCTGATGACAAATGCTTACCAACTTTTCTCCCTGCTGGAAATAAGAGCAGAATAGAAACACATTAAGTGGCCATGAATGTCATTCTCTGGTGGGAATATCCTAGTAATGTTTTTCTTTTCTTGACCACTACATTAACACACAAGTGTAACTAAGTGAATTAGAGCTCAGCTCTTCCTTTGACACAAGCAAGATTAGTGAACAATCAAGAAACTCCATTTCACACTTGTAAGATCACCACCTGACACAGGATCCTGCTCCTATGTATCCACTGAGTCCTGTTAGCAGTGAATGTCTCCAGACACGTGACTGGTGATGGATCAGGGCATTGACTAATTCCTATTCACTTCTAGCTCTTATTTATTACTGTGCCCAGCTGTATTGTGTAAACTAGATCACCAGATGGATTATACACTGAAGACTTGTTAGTAGCATAACTTGAAGGATATGAAACCAGCAACATCAAATGCCCTAACTTGAACAATTTGAAATAAATAAACAAATAAACAGCTGGAAAATCCAAAAGAGAATCTAATTTGAGTGAAGCACGATGCAGAGAGTACAAAAGCCAGCCTCTCTCTCGTTCTTTTTCTCTTTTTCATTGTCTTTATATTAAATCCCCTAGAAGCAATCTGATGGGCCTGGCTTGCTTCCCATGCTCACCCCTTGGACCAATCCTTCCTGATAATGCATGGGATTCAATGACTGGCCAGACTCTAGTGGTACTGAAATTGTCAGGCTCACTAGAACCACACTGGATCAGAGACAGAAAATTCCTGAATTGAAAGATGACTGATTAAGCACAAATGAAAAGTGGCCAAGAGGTCAAAACTAGTAACTATGGATGGACACTTGCAATGTGGCTAGTCTGAATTGAGATGTGCTGTGAGCGTAAAATACATACTGAGTTTCAAAAACAGAACAAAATAAAGGATTAAAATATCTCAATTTTTATATTGACTACATGTTGAAATGACATTTTGGATATATTTGGTTAAGCAAAATATATTGCTAAAATTAATTCTACCTGCTACATTTTGCTTTTTATTTAATGTGTCTACTAGAAAATTTTAAAATTTCATATGTGGCTAACATTGTATTTTGACTGGACAACACTGCACTAGAAATGTGGTGTTCCAGATACAGCCTTTTAAAAGATCATGTTTAATTTTGTCATTGCAATGATTTCCTTGAGGTTTTCTACCTCTAAATCCAAAAGAATGACATACATTCTTATAATAAATATCCATAGCCAGGATAAGGATTTATCCAATAAACATACAAGACCCAACTCAAGAACAAGCTGTGGGACTGATTCTGGGATGCTGTAGCCACATGAATCCCAAGAAGGTTCTAGATACTTGATACACTAAGGAGCATAATGAAGCAGCTGATCTAATATCACTTATTCTGGTCTGGCACTAATAATCTAAAAAAGTATAAGACTCACACATTAAAATTTTGCATATGTTGAGCAGTACCTACTATGAAGCATAAGATACTCCACTTGTTACTTGGGCAGAAGCCTGCCCTGCCTCCAAAAATGAGTCCTTTTTTTCAGATTGACATCAGAGTCTAACTGTAAGAAGTAGAAGGTCATTCACCAGAGATGATTGGTTAACTCTTGCTTTCTCCTTGTGGTCATTGCTCCTCAACCACTACTGCCCTTGGTAAATGCACTAGGCCAGCTGAAACTATAGCAAATATTAGAAACTAGAGTGAGATTTTGATGGATTAAGACATTACTATGTCCAGGTCACCCAGCAATAGCCAGTTCCTGCCCCAGATTGTAGCCTGGATCCTCAAAGATCCTGAAGGAAATATGCATACAGGAACTAATGGAAATGAATGAAAATCAGCATTTTAAAATTCCTTTTTTCTGAATCTCTATAGTCCAATGAAGAACTCTGACAAACTAGGCTGAACTTAAGCGGTAGAAGCTGGAGGCCCATGAGGTCTCCTTCCGGACCTAAATCCACACCCAAATCTTAGAGTTTAATAATCTAGGATATTGAGAGCCTAAAGTGTCTATTTCCACTTAAGCCCAGACTTGAATTTCCACATTCTTGCCAACCACATGGAAGGCCCTGCTCCAAGAAAGCAAGCCTGGGATGAATTTACTGCAGTTACAAAGGTAGAAAGGAACAGAGCCAAGCACATCGTAAGACTAACGTATGAATGCACAATGTTCTAGCCCACTAGACAATTAGTATCCTGGAAACAGAAAATCAGTAATACCACTTTTACGGAAGAGAGTGGGAGTAGAAGCAGTGGAGGTATAAGGAACAGGAACACAGAGGTCCTGAAAGTCATTTTTCTGGGAATAACAACCAACTACAGGCCAAAACTTCAAGAATTACTTCCAAGTCAATTTTACTTATTCTTGGAATTAAAAAAAAAGAAATTACATATAAACAATTATTTTCTGATGGTGCATTATATATCTACTAAGATAAAAATATTTGTTCAAACTGGTGTGTGTATTTTTCTGTTATTGATGATGTTTTATCTTTAACATGGAACTTAAGGTTATTGTGACACTGGTTTTCCCCCTAATGCACTGCACATTTCCACATTCTGGCTCCTAGAATCTCTTCCTGTGTATTTCTAGTCCTTGATAGCCCAACACAAACACTTCACCTCTAGACCGGATATTTTACCATACCTCTCTAATGATATACTTTTTGAATAGTTTTCATAGACATGCCTGAGTGGGGATTTATATTGAAATATAGTAAATTTTTATGTTGAATTATTAATGTAAAAGAAACACCAGTCTTTTCTTAGACTGTCAGCCTACGTCCTGTAGAAAGCAGAATCTGTAGGAAAGGATGAAATTGCTGACACTATTTGAGAGATGCAAGAGCAGAGCAGTGAGAGTGAAGAGAAAAGGGAAATTATGTGTACCACGTGGGCTTCCAGATCAGTTGCAGAGGTAGGGAGCTATATTATTTTTAATATCTTATTCTTACAATTAAGTAGTAACCAGTCTTTTTTGGGTCTCTTCTTTCACTCGTTCATTCATTTGCTGAGTATTTTTCTAGGCACTGAAGACATAGAATAAAATAAATCAAAGTTCCTGTACCCATAAATCTTTTTTTGCAACAGGAGAGCTCTACTTTTTTATGATCTCAATTTTTTCCACCTTTACTGAGATACAGCATTATGTAAGTTTAAGGTGTACAGTGTGATGATTTGTTACATGTATTTATTGCAAAATGATTACCACAATAAGGTTAGTTAACACATCTATCACCTCACATAACTACCTTTTGTGTGTGTGTGTGTGTTGAGAACATTTAAGATTTACTCTCGCGGCGACTTCCAAGTATCCAACACAGTATTGTTAATATAATCACCATGTTGTAGATTAGATCCCCAGAACTTATTTATCTTATAACTGGAAGTTTGTACCATTTGACCACCAGCTCCCCATTATGCCCATCCTCTAGCCCCTGGCAACCACCAATCTACTCTCTGTCTATGAGCTTGGCTTTTTTAGATTCCACTTATTAGTTAAATCACACAGTATGTCTTTCTCTGTCTGACATTTCACTTAGCATAATATCTTCAAAGTTCATTCTCGTGTTGCAAATGGCAGAATTTCTTTCTTTTTAATGGCTGAATAATATTCCATTATAGATATAGACAGACAGATAGATAGATAGATAGATGATGCATAGATAGATAGATAGATAGATAGATAGATAGATAGATAGATAGACAGATGATAGGTCATCGATCACATTTTCTTTATCCATTCATCCATTGATGGAAAACTTAGGTTGTTTCCATATCTTGGCTATTGTGAATAATGCTGCAATGAAGATAGGGGTGTGTAGATATCTCTTTGAGGTAGTGATTTAATTTCCTTCAGATATACATCCAAAAGTGAAATTGCTGTATCATATGGTAGTTCTATTTTTAATTTTTTGAGGGACCTTTATATTCTTTTCCATAGTCTCTGTACCAACTTGCATTCCCACCCACAGTGCACAAGGATTCTCTTTTCTCCATATCCTCACCAGTACTTTTTCTGTCTTATCTTTTTGATGGTAGCCATTCTTTCAGATGTGAGGTAATATTTCATTAGAGTTTTGATTTGCGCATCCCTGATTAGAGATGTTGAGCACCTTTCATGTACTTCTTGGTCATTTCTCAGTCTTCTTTGGAAAAATGTCTATTCAGGTCCTTTGCCCATTTTTTAATTGGATTACTTGGGTTTTTGCTATTGAGTTGTATGAGTTCTTTATATGTTCTGGGTGTTACCATTATTATCAGATATATAGTCTGCAAATATTTTCTCCCATTCCATAGATTGACTTTTCATTTTGTTGATTGTTTCTTTTGCTTTGCAGAAGATTTTTAGTTTGATGTAGTTCCACCCATTGATTTTTGTTATCTGTTGCTTGTGCTTTTGGTGTCATATCCAAAAAATCATTGCCAAGACCAATGTCAAGGAGGTTTTCCCCATTGTTTTCTTCTAGGAATTTTACAATTTCAGGTCTTACATTTAAGACCTTTACTACATTGATTTTGAGTTAGTTTTTGTAAGTGGTGTAAGATAGGGGTCCAAATCATTCTTTTGCATATGAATATCCAGTTTTCCAAATACCGTTTATTGAAGAGACTATCCTTTCCCCATTGAGTATTCTTGGCTCCTTTGTCAAATATTAGTTGACCGTAAGTGCATGGGTTTATTTTTGGGATCTCAGTTGTGTTCCATTGGTCTATGTGTCTGTTTTCATGCCAGTACCATACCGTTTTAATTACTATACTTTTATAACAAGATTTGAAATCAGGAAGCATGATGCCTCCAGCTGTGTTCTTTCTCAAAATTGCTTTGACTATTTGGGGTCTTTTGTGATTCCCCACCATTTAGCGTTATTTTTTCTATATCTGTAAAAAATGCCATTGAAATTTTGATAGAATTTGCATTGAATCTGTAGATCATTTTGAGTGGTATGGACGTTCTAATAGCGTTAACTCTTCCAATCCGTGAACGTGGGATTTATTTTCGTTTATTTGTGTCTTTTTCAATTTCTTTCATCAATGTCTTATAGTTTTCCATCACTCTTTCACCTCCTTGCTTAAATCTATTCCTAAGAATTTTATTGATTTTTATACTATTGTAAATGGGATTGTTTCCTTTATTTCTTTTTTAGACAATTCATTGTTAGTATACAGAAACATGATTGATCTTTGTATGTTGATTTTGTAGAAAATGCCATTGGAATTCGGTAGACATTGCATTACATCTATAGACGAGTGGGTAGTATGGAAATTTTAACAATATCAATTCTTCCAATCCCTGAACACAGAATATTTTTCCACTTATTTATGTCTTTTTCAATTTCTTTTATTAATGTCATACTTTTCAATTTATAGATCTTTTACCCATTTGGATAAATTTCTTCCTAAATATTGTATTGTTTTTGATACTATTGTACATGAGTTGTTTTATGTCTTTTTCAGATAGTTCATTGTTGGTGTCTAGAAATGCAACTGATTGTTGTATATTGACTTTATATCTCCAACTTTACTGAAATCATTGATTAGTTCTAACAGTTTTTTGATAGAGTCTTTAGTGTTTTATATATATAATATCACGCCATCTGCAAATAGAGGCAATTTTACATCTCCCTTTCTGATTTGGATCTTCTACTTCTTTTTATTGCCTGATTGCTCTGGCTAGGACTTCTACTACTATGTTGAATAGAAGGTGAGAGAAAGCACCCTTGTCTTATTCCTGATCTTAGAGGAAAAGTTTGCAATCTCTCACCATTGAGTATGGTGTTAGCTATGGGCTTGTCATCTGTGTCCTTTATTATACTGAAGCACATTCCTTCTATACTCAGTTTGTTGAGAGTTTTTAATCATGAAAGGATGTTGAATTTTTCAATCCTTTTCCTGCATCATATTATTTTTGATCATATTATTTTTGTCTTTCATTTTATTAGTACGATGTATCACATTTACTGACTAGTTTATGTTGACCCATGCTTGCATCACAGGGATAAGGTCCCATTAATCATGGCGCATGCTGCTTTTAATGTACTGTTGAATTTGGTTTGCTAGAATTTTGTTGGGAATTGTTGCATCTATATTCATCAGGGACATTATAATTTTCTTTTCTCATAATGTGTTTATCTGGCCTTGGTATCAGGGTAACGCTGGCCTTTTAAAATGAGTTTGGAAGTGTTCTTCAATTTTTTTGAAGATTCTTAGAAGGATTAGTATTAATTCTTTAAATGTTTGATAGAATTCTCCCACAAAATCGTGTGGTTCTGGGCTTTTATTTTTTGCGAAGTTTTTATTACTGATTGTGATCTCTGTTCAGGACCTCTGTTATTGGGAATGTGGTCTACGAAAGTCTGCACATTCATTGCTGAGCCCTACCCCCTTTCTTTGTCTCTAGCTGATTCCCCCAGTGATCCCCATGGGGAAATATCTACTTGGCCCTCCCAAGAAGTGTCCTGAAATGCTAGGGAAGCTGGATGCCCACATTGGGCTCTTCTTTTCCACTGGAAACTGTAGGCCCAGGGGGACCTCCTTGATGCCAGCCTGGGGGTGGGGCAATGCAGTAAAATGAAACCATTCCTCTTATTCTTTTAATGCAGTCTTTTTCAGTTTTGTGGTTCAAGAAGTTGGTTCAGTTTTACCCCCAGGTTTGGGACCTTTACAAAAGCATCTTATCAATGGACATTACTAGTTGCATTTTCTGTGTGAAGCATCAAAGTTAGGAACCACCTATTTCACTATCTTGTTGATGTCACTCTCCTATACTTATAAATCTTTATCTTGGTAGAAGGATATAGAAAAGTAATAAAGATATAAATATGTAAAGAAGATCATTTTAGTTTTTTATAAGCACTATGAAGCAAATAAACAGAATAAAGTACTGTAGAATAACTTGGAGGGTGCAGGAATGGGTGCTGTGGGGCTGCTTTGAATCAGATGGCTCAAAAAAGCCTCCCAGAGAAGGCAATATTTGATCTCTGAGAAGAAGGATGAAAAGGAACCAGGCATCTAAGAAGCCAGAGAATGTGCATTCCAGGCTGTGAGAATAGTACATTGAGTGGCCCTAAGGCAGGAAAGTGCTCATGGTTTTTGCAGAAGTGCAAGTTAGCCAGTGTAGGAGTAGTTTGGCCAGCTAAAGCGTGAATCAGCAAACTTCTTCTGTAAAGGGCCCAATAGTAAATAATTTAGGTTATGTCTCTGTTTTAATTACTCAACTCTCTGTTGTAGTACGAAAGCAGTAATAGACAACACACATTCCAATAAAAGTCTATTTATAAAAGCAGGATCTGGGCATCAAGCTGTAGTTTTCTTACCCTTGAACTAGAGAAGAATGATGGAAAAGGTTAGAGAGATAGGCTGGGGTCAGAGCAGGTAGAGCCTAGAAGACTGCGGTGCGTCAGTCATCTATCACTGTGTGACAGACCACTCCAACTCTCCTTGACTTGCATTAACAACAAGCATTTATTTGCCCATAATTCCAAAATTCTGTCAGGGCTCAGTGGGGATGGTTCTTCTCTGCTCCACATGCTCAACTGGGTCTGGAGATTCTAAAAGGCTTCACTGTCACTTCTGGTGGCTCAGCTGAGGTGTATGGAAAAGCCAGAGTCTGTCTGGGCTTCTCTCTCTTTCCCTTCATAGTCTCTCAACCACCAAGGCCTCTCTTTCTCCACAAGGCCTTTCTCTGCAGTAGGGTAGTTGAAATTCTTTGGTGGCTGGCTTTACATGGTACTAGGCCTCCTGAAGCCTAGGCCTAGAACAGGCACAATGTCATTTCTGTCATATTTTATTGGTCAAAACTAGTCACAAGTATAATCCAGGTTCAAGTGAAAGGAAAACAGATGCCACCTATTGATGAGAGAACCTATTGATAGTTTTATACGCAGACCATATTTGATATACAGTAAGGAGTTAGGGGAGTTTTTTAAGTGAATTAGGAAGTGTTGTATCTAGCAAGGGAATGACATGATATAATTTAAGTTTTGAAAAAAAGATGGATGAGAAAAGAGAAGTGTCTTAGTTACACATTCTTGTAGCATTCTTTTTACTATGTCTGGGCAAGGTCAGCAGAAATGTGGGAAGCAACCCATAAGAACTCAGTGGCTAATGATCAAGCAATGAGTCTCATAGTCCTTGGCCTGAAATTCTCCACTTGAAAAAGGTCTCAGCTCTACCAAATGATCTATAGAAGATGCATCAGTATGTTGGGGCTGTGGACTTGATTCTTTCATCCACCAGCTTCCTCAATTTTACTTCATAATTAGGGACTATATTCCTGATCCTGTCTAGCTATCTCACAAATCTTCTCATTTAACCACAAGGGGGATAAATTTGGCATGAACCAGGAATTAGTTTGACTCATATGCATCATAACAACTGGAAAAACTACCAAAGCCCAGGTCCTACTGATGACAGTTCATTAAAGGTAAAACGATCTGGGGCCAGCCCAGTTGCATAGTGGTTGAGTTCAGCACGCTCTGCTTAGGTGGCCTGGGTTCACGGGTTTGGATCCCAGGCACAGACCTATACCACTCATCAAGCCATGTTGTGGCAGCAGCCCACATACAAAACAGAGGAAAGATTAGCACAGATCTTGGCTCAGGGACCATCTTCTTCAGGCAAGAAGAAGAAGATTGGCAATGGATACTAGCTCAGGGTCAATCTCCCTCACCAAAAATAAAAATAAAAATTAATTAATTAGCTAAATTAAATGATCTAAGAAATTTACTAAGCTCTTAAATTATCAACTTTAATTATTCCAGCACTAAAATAACAGGTATATCAGAAACCAAAGTGTTCATTGTCATGCTTAAAAGTTGTCATGCAAATGTTAATTGCATACTATGTTAGCTCTCTCAATTATCTTTGTATATAAATTTTGCTGTTCAGTCACTCAAGCATTTTATATTTTCTATTTTTAATCAGATATTTTTACTGATATTTTATTATATAGTAAACACTCTATATATTCACTTATATTCTTCTGTTGGAGGCATAAATGTCAATATGACTTCAGTCCATTTTTAACTGTACTATGAACATTTATTTATTTATTTATTCATGCCTCTTTAAACTAAAACAAAAGCCTCAGGGGAAATTTACAGTGAACAATAAAGAGACTTAGTCTCAGTAGTAGGTGCGTTTTCTAAAATAAAAATTAAAAGCATCAGGCATCAAATCATTAGAAGAGTCCTTAATGATAATGGAAATCATGCAATGGCCTTATTTCTCTGTCACTGAAAATAAGGTAGAGAAATGTGCTCTAAGAAAATGATTCGAGAATAGTCTAAAAGTCAAAACTAGCTAATCAGCTATTTTTCCCCAGGTAGTAGAAGTAATAATACAATTTCTTTCCTGTCATAGTATCAGGAGAATAGAATAAATGTGTTTCAAGTATCACCTGAAAAAGAAAATAGGAACAATTTAAAAACATTCTCATTAAGTTTAGCATGATTTCATTGTCCTTCAGCAAAACACATTTCCTATCAGGAAACTCTATTTCACTATTCTCTTGAAACTGGCTTGGGGAGGGAGGCATGAATGGCTTGAATAATTTCCTGCCAGCTATTTGCTATTTTCTTACTATTGTTTTTCAGGTTATTCCATAAAAGTAGACTCGACTTTACCTAAAATTTAGAGTGCAGATATTATGTTTACGAATTGAACCTCAATCAGCAATGAACAATTTTTAAGAGAACCTTATTAAACTTCCTTGTACAAGAAGGAATTCTTTTGTAATAAAAATAAGGGGAACTTGATTTATTTACACTGGTCTTGGGGACAGATAAAGAAACTCATGCCATAGGTAGAAGGAACTGATTAAGGACTTCTACAAAGAATGAGAATGACAACAAGAGGAAAGGAGGATAAAGAAGCCAAAGAAGCCATCAGGGCAATGTTTGAAGAAGAGTTTGCTAGTTCACAACCGGCATCTCTTCAGTGTCCAGGTACACATTTTTCTATCACTTGCAAGGGAAAGAAGATAATGAAGTGATAGAAAAAAGTTCCAATGGAAAGAAGGTCAAAAAAATTTGGCATGGACTGTTACGTAATTTTGACTTAATGAAGATTCTGTATGATGAACTACCATTCTGGCAAACCAAAGGCCATGGCACTTATTGGCACCAGGGACAACTGTGGGGCATTCCCTTCAGAAGGTAGCATTGCTGGGGATGTCAACATGAGGTTGGCCAGTGGAAGCAATAATGGAAGAGTGACTTTGCCCACCTCCAAGCAGCGGATGGGAGAGGAAGAAAATGGTTCTATAGAAACAAGCAGGATTTGTTTTTGAATCAATATGTCTGACAGCATGTACACTGACCAGAAATAATTGAATGGTTACTGTAAAGAGTGGTTAAATGTATATCAAAGAGAAGTTGATGCGTTTCTAGTCATCTAGCCTCCATTTCTCCATTGACTATTAGCAGCGTGATTTCCTTCGGGGAATTACATCCCTCCCGTTGTGTGTTGTCTTGTTTACGTGGTAAATCACAGTGCTCTCCCACAATGAGAACCAAAAGGAACCCCAGGGACTTTGACAGAACATACCTCTTCCTGCCTAATAGAGGTCGTGATGCAGAAACATGACGTAAGTGATAGCAATCGGCCTCCCTTCCCAGGCACTTCGAAATTTGAGCATATTGAATTAAGCTCTGGAGAAATATAGGGAGTTGATTCCTCTAGTGAAGGCATTAGAGCCATAAAGTCAGATGATTTCTATATTGAGATCCTCTAAATTTATTATTACCAACTCCTGTTATTTCCAAACAATATTCTGCTTTTCCTTCATTCCTGTGAATTTCTACATATCCACCAATAAATTTACTTTATGCTTAAGAGAGATAGAGTTACTTTCTCCTGCTTGCAATAAAAATATACAAATAGAAAATTATAAATTTTTAAAGTAAAATTGTAATTATAAAGGTCATGTCTCAAGAAAACCAGTCCTACTTTCTACAACATGGTTTTATTAAAAATAAGATTTTAGATGGATCATTGTTCTATCAGGCCAGCAGTTTCTGGATGGTGTGTTATGTGATAAGACCTTGGACATGAGTCCATGGCTGCATCTCCTTTGCTAATTTGATGAATGAGGACCCAGCCTCCTTTTCCATCAGTGGGTTTTGAGTCTGAGAACTGACCCAAGTTAGAAATTGGGGAAATGATTATAAATTTTTATTGCCCTCAGCTTCCTTATTATTCATCATTGATTTCTTTAGGCTGTATATATTGAACAAAGTTCTTGTCTTCCCGTCTATTTTGCCCTAAGCAAAGCCATGTTCTACTAACCATCTCAATAGCTCTCTGCAGGGCAGGACAACCTGGCTGCCATTTTGATTTTGCTGCACCTTGCTTCTGAGGGTTAAGTGCCACCACCTGCCTTTATTATTTTGGGACTGCATTACTCCATTTTAATTAGAGAGCCCAGGTCTGTTACAGCATCTCTTACCATCTCGCCTACTTATAGGGGAGAGCCACCACTGAGATTCTCTCTGTTAATGGTGTCTCTCTCATCAGCACATTCTTATGGTAAATAGAGTGTTCCCTGGGCACTCCCACAGGATATAGTTGATTTCTGCCCTTATGTAGTATATTCACTCTATCATGCCACCTCTCTGGGCTTTGTATTTCTTCCTCTGTTGTTTAAGGAGCAGTTCTGGCATTTCTTCTTCATTTAGTGCAAGTCTTCATTTTCTCCAAGCTTCCAAGAGCCAACACAGCAGCATAATTGCATTGTTTCCAAGAGTCTTTGCCAGGGTGTAAAATTCTGTATCAAAGAGAGTGTTCTCATATTAACAAATGCTCTCTTACCAAACTTTATCTTCTGCCTCTCACCCACCACCTTGGTCCAGCTCGCTCAGGATCCAGTCCCATCCATATGTTCTTGGATCCTGCTGCTTTATGTTGACTAGGTTCTGAAGCTCTTTCAGGAAATAGCCCTTCTCCTCTCTTAGCAGAATACACTAAAGTACACTGGCCAGGTTATCTTGTGATAACCCCAGTTATTAGTCTGGCATCCAGGAGGAGAGGTGAAGGTAGATCCTGATTCGCAAGGCAACAGACTCTATATCCTCAAGCAGGCTGGGGAGACTGTAATTGGTAGGAGTGGACCATTTCTGCAGACCCAGTGAATTTAGGGCTATTTTGGGGTTTCAAGGTTCTGGTATCATCATTTCAGGCATCACCATCCCAGTTCTCAGGTTCCAAACGTTCCCAACCATAACCCTGACTTTGGCAATAGCAGACTTGCTAATGATGAGAATTCAACCTTCTCTGAAGCTCTGCTACTCTTACAGTTATATCCTGGTCTGATGTTCGGCTTTTCCTGGCCTTCACCTGCATAACGAAATCACTCTTTATGTGTTGCCAAGTACATCCTCTGATTTTCACACTTTATCTTAAATTGTTGGTTAATCAGCATCAGCTCTTCATTGTCTTTGTCCAATGCATCAATCGTACTCTGATTCCATTGTCTTAAAAATTGCTACTTGCACCAAATCTCTCAAGCCTATGAGATATTGCAGCAGCCAATGCATCACCTTCCCCAGCATCGCATTCCAGTTCGTCATCGGGGAATGTTTTGACAACTGATCTGTTGCAGCATGTCAAAGACCATCAGTGCTGCACCTATCAGTGAAGCGATCCGCATTGTCTGCTGGCAAGGGGTGATCCAGCTCTAAATTCCTGTTTTGAATCTGCTTCCTAGAACCACTAGGCATCAAATAGATACGGTTGAGTTCCCCAGGATCTAGAGTCTGAGACAAAGATTTACATGCAGGAAATTCATTGGGGAATGCTTGCTGAAATCACACCTATTAAGGAATGAGAGGACAAAAGTTGGGCAGAGGATGAAGTTGAATGCAATGCATTTGCAAAATTGCCTAGGATGATCCCAAGGTGGAGGGGTGTGTCCCAGCTAGGATGACCACATAGAGGTGTCATCTAGAGGTGGAGAGACCCAGTACCTCTATATTGACTGTGCCCCCCTACATTAACTCTGTACCCTACATTAACTCTTTATGGATGTGGGCTATCCCTGGGGCAGAGGTGTAAACTTTGTGAAGCAGCTTACTCAGGCCCTCTCTCCCCTAGCTGTTTGCTCAGTCCTGATTTGGGAGCCATCACCACAACCACCACATTTGTACACATCACACTAGGGTTGAGCTGCAGATTTCAAGTTAAAAAGAGTCTTGGTTTGCATCTTGGCCTTACCAGGGACAAGACAAATGACTGGGCATGATGTCTAACTTGTCTTGGTCTTGTTTATCCCTCTTGTGGAAAATAGTCTACTTATTTCTCTTCTTTTTCAACACTATCTTGGTTATTCTCACTTAACTATTCTTTTAGATGTAGATTTACCTTGTTAAAGCCTTGTTCGTATTAAGATTCCAATAATATTTTAAATGAAACTAAAATAAATATATAGATTAATTTGGAAGATGAGTGATGTTTTCTTTCTGGATTTCTGAATTTCTCTTTCTCTCCTTGATTCTTTCTTTCTTTCTGTCTCTCTGACCCTCTCCTGTGTGAATTGTCCGTCCTGCTCTCTCTCTTTGAGCTAGTATTTTAGTCTGTTCTGGCTGCTGTAACGAAGTACCATAGACTGGGTGTCTCATAAACAACAGACGCTTCTTTCTCACAGTTCCAGAGGCTGAACGTCTGACATTAGTGTGACAGGATGGTGGGGTTCTGGCGATAGCCTCTTCTGGGTTGCAAACTGCTCACTTCTCCTTGTATCTTCACATGGTGGAGAAAGCAAGAGAGCTCTCTTGGATCCCTTTCATAAGGTCACCAATCCCATTCATGGGAGCCACACGCTTGCAACCTAAGTACATCTGAAAGGTCCCACCTCATAATATCACCCCATTGGGGGTTATGATTTCAATGCACAAATTTTGGGGGAACACAAACATTCAGTCCATTGCAGACAGCATTCAGTTAGGTTTTGGTCTTGGAAATAGAGATCTCTAAAGATTTCTTTTAACTTCTGTAGGGATGTGTATTGTCTTTAAAATTTAATTTTAGTTTGCCAATTTAATAAGCTTCTATTTTAGGATGGGATAAGAAATTTGTTCACAATTTCCAGGAAGAAAATTTCATCTATAGCAATCTCATCTTATCAAATTTATTGGCACTGATTTCAAGATAGTATTTTCTTACATTTAAAAACCTCACTTACACTTATATTTAAATCCTTCTAAATCTTAAGTATATTTCATTTTGACTTTTTCTTGTTTTAGACTATTTAAAAGTTTTTAAAGGTTTTTTGTAAGATTTGTTTCAAGAACAAGCTTTTTTATTTATTTATAAATTCAGTTTTTCCATTTTCAAATTCTATAATTTCCGATTTTCCATTATTTCTATGATTGCCTTAATTTCCTTTCCTATCTTAAGTTAAAATTTTAATTTACTCCATTAATTTCTTTCTTGTTTAATCATGAAAACAACTAGTTTTCCTGAGACTTTAGTTTAATCTTCAGTTTTGATATGGAACATTGTCATTCTTATTATTTATTTACCAAAAAAGACCATTTTGCTTGAATGCTTAATTTCCGAAAGGCTGGAACTTTTTAAGTGTTTTGAACTTTTACATTAATCTGAGCTTTAACATATTTTGTTAGAGGGTTTATAAAAATTTCCAAATTTTTAAATATGTTGAGACTTCTTGATAATAGAATATGATCTAGTTTTAAAATATACGTTCATTAAATAAAATTGAATTAAATAAATTTATTAAATTCACTAAATAAATATTGAATTACTCTGTACGCATTTTCTCCATCTAACCCATCAAACCTTTGGGTTTTAACTGTTCTTATCATCTATTTTAAGATACTTTATTTTGCACAAAAAAAATCATGACTATTGATTTTCTATTGAGATTTGTATCTTTTATCTTTGTAGAACACAATCCTCTTTGTCTTACTGAGCATTTTGTCACCCACTGTCTACATGCTTTTTATTTGTGGCCAATAGATATTCATTACTTATTCTTTCAACAACTTTCTTGTCTTTTAATTTTTAAGTGTTCTTCATTACGAACAGCAAGGGATTTCTCTCTTTGCTTTGTGCTTAATACAAATTAACATTTTTAAACTGAGGGCTTAACTCGTGTTTCTTGTGATAACTGATATGTTTATTATTATAACTGCCAACTTTTTAACCGCCAACTTTCCAGGTTTTTTTTAACCACTATATTTCCTAATATTCTCCCTTATATAGCAATTTCCTAATATCATCCTATATATGGCAAAAGACATAATTTTATTTGATTTTTTACTTTTCACAGAGAATTTTAAGTTATGCTATGTTACTCTTTAATTAACAGCTAACATTTAGATTGTTCAACCTTGTGATGAACAGTAAAAGTGAACTCAGATTTATTGATGTCCTCCGGGGAAAATACAAACGTTTTCGCATGTTTTTAATTCCCTCTACTCTCCTTCTTCATTTCCAAAATGTTTCTGAGACCTCAAAGAAAGTTGTGAAGTGTGAACACTAAAAAACTTTGGCCGATAATATTTATATTGAAGATATCATAGATTTTTATATCATGATGGAAAGTTCCCAGCAGATAGCAGTAATGGGTCTTATGCTACCAAAATCTGAATATTATGACAATTTCTTATAGGTTGAAGGTAAAGTGTTCGTGTGCAAGGATGTCTTTTTCTAATTTACACAATGGCAAAATATGGACTATTTGTGGCTCTGTTTAATAAAATATGAGATGTTTGTTATAATTTTTAGTTAAATCTTCTCTTTCAAGAATTCTTGCTAATATTTTTCTAAAATTCCATATCTTCATTGAAAACAATATAAATAAAAGGCAGAAGAAATTATGCTTCCAACAAAGATGGAGTAACAGGGGCCCAACTTATCTTTCTGCCTTAAACAAATAGAAAGCCAGACAAATAGCAGTAGTTTTCAGAACTACTTTCAGACAAGTAGTTTTTGAGCAAAACGCAGCTCCTGTTGGTGATCTCTGGGGGAGGGGAAGGAAATGTGGGGAGCCCTCTGATTGCCCCAGATTGGAGTGTTATACGCTGAAGAGCAAGAAACGGAAACCAAGTCAGAGACAGTCTCTGATTTGAGCAAACTGACTTGAGAATTTGTAAGACCAGGGCAGCTGGAATTTGTGGGGCAGATTGTGAGAATGGACACAGCTACATGCAGAGAAGAGAGCTGCACAGAGACAGAGCTCTGGAGACCTGTAGGTTTCCTTCGGTCTTTCGCACAGTATTGATCAGCATGTGTATGTGAGAAAACTCTGAGAGGCCAAGGTAAGAACCCCCAGATGTATAAAAGCTGATGGAATTCATCCCCAGCAGATCCGCACTGCTAGACAAGACAGAGGAAGCACTTCAGGCAGAGGAAAGTGATGCCATTGCCCAGATCCTGATGTCTAAATACCATTCTCCAATGAAAGGAACCAAGGCTCCTTAGATAAATGGCTGCTTCTAAGATTGGGACACAGAAAGCGTAAATGAACCTTGAACATCTTGTAGTACCAGAAAGTAAGGAAGTACTCAAAAAACAAGAAGATGAAGGTGTTTCATAGGGACAAGGAGCCCATCTAAAAGAACTTCCAATGGTCAAAGTTGGAATAATTTGTGCAACAAAATAATGTAGTACTGGGTTATAAGCCAACACACGGAGTAAATGTACCTAAGTCCACACTGATATAAATAAACAATTGAGTAAATAAATAAATGGGGGGAAAGAGGTAAATCTTTATTACAGCAGAATTGTAAATAATTAAAATTTTATATGATTTGAGGGTTGTCCTAGGAGTTTACATACAGGTGAGAAATTTGGATCACTCTGTACCCATGGATAGAATAGAGCATGCCCCATGCCCATGGGAGGTTGAGTTGTATATGGATTTGCCAGGCTCCTTAGTTACCTAAGCTTAATAAAGCCGGGGGAAAAGAAAAAATTCTCATTTCAGTCCCTGGGCAGCACCACTGGGGCAATGACAGTTTACCTGAGCCAGCCTGACTCAGGGTATAAAACAAAAGAGTGGAGAGAATAGCAATGTTTTACAGAATTACATCATATTCTATAGTCTTACTTTCCTAAGTTAAACTTGAGTGTTTTGCAGTGGCTCTTCTTTGCATGAACAGCTTCCTGGAGACAACTCAGCAAGGCTCCACTGTAGCTGCCTCACAAGGGTGTCTGAGGGAGTAACATCAAGCTAACAGTCAATGATTATGCAAAAATCTCTCTGTGACGAAGAAATAATTGGGACTATATAAAACCACTGTCAAGAATTTCTAGGGGCCCGCCCAGTGGCATAGTGGTTAAGTTTGCGTGCTCCTCTTCAGCAGCCTGGGGTTCACAGGTTCGGATCCCGGGCACAGACCTAACATCGCTTGTCAAGCCAATCTGTGGCTTTGCGGCAGCATCCCACATAAAATAGGGGGAGATTGGCACAGATGTTAGCTCAGCGACAATCTTCCTCAAGCAAAAAGAGGAAGATTGGCAACAGATGTTAGCTAGGGCCAATCTTCCTCCCACAAAAAAAAAAGAGAGAGAGAATTTATAACCACCTGGCATTAAAGAGAGGCTCTTGGGAGCTACCGCTCTTAGAAATATAACAAAGGAGAGCTTCCGCAGCCCTCAGGAGCTAACATGGAACACGGAAGCAATTGCTGGGCATTGCTACCATCCCTGAGGGCTTCCAGCCATGAGCAACTTCCAAGAGGCATTGGGCTCCCTTACAAGCCCTTCTAAAGGATATAGTGTGAGCGAGTGTGTGGCCTGTTCAACATCCTCACACAGCACCTCAAAGTCACCTCCAATTCAGCATATTCTAAACCAAAGTCATAACCTACCCCCAAACCAGCAACCCTGCCCCAAAGTGGCTGCCTTCTAGCATTTTCTACCTTAGTGAATGACAACATAGACAATAGCTATCATAGTTTGATCACCTACATCTGCAAACTCAGCCTACCACAGTGTCCGTTTACCCTTATGTCAGAGATAACTCTTCACCCTGTATATCGTCATTATTCTGCACGAGTAAATGGCCATCAGCTTTTTCCTAGACTAAAGCTATATTTTTTCCTGACTGGTTTTCTTGCCATCCCAAACTCAACCTATAGCCAAGGATAAGAAAATGCAAAAATGATCATATCACACCCTTAAAACCTGTCAATGTCTTCCCGTTGCTATTGGAATAAAAACAAAAATGTTTAAAATCTCACACCAAGCCTTTCACATACTAGACTTTGCTTCTTTCCAGATGGCCCCGTAACAACTCAACATCACTACCACCCGCCTCCAAGAACTTGCCTGGGATGAAGAAGAGAGTCCAGGAGCCACATTTCCAGGAGTCCTTTTCCATGCTTAGCTGGTGAGTGACAGGCACTCGTGCAAGATTCTGAGGGCGGAAGAGAGGAAAATCCATTGTTTCCCTGAGGTTGTGGCCACAGAAGCATGGGCAGCTATGAGAGTAACAGCAGCTTCCAGAGAGCTCTTGAAAAGCACATGCTTTGCTGAAATCCTTGAAAGCAGTTATCTTTTTTTCCCACCCTTCAGTGAATCAGTGATGTTTTCCCTGATCTTCAGCAGCAGCTTTCCTGACCTTCATGGTAGCTTCTGTGGTCCCTAACCCTTTAGCCCTTCCAGTGGTTGCGTACACACCTATATTTCAGACCCACAAAATGTAGAGCGATGTCTGTTTTCCTGACCAAATCCTGATTCACACAAGTTGATATCCTGGAATTTGTTACAGGGGACAAAGCTTAAAGATGAGACTCTAAAATTGCTTCTCGGGTCTGATTAGATTTAAGGTAGTAATGACCTCATTGCCAGTGGAACATGGGTGTCTTTGGTTTTTCCCAGAATCAAACCCTGAGATAAAAATTTAAATGCAAGTGGTAAAATCTGAGAAGTGATCCTGGGAATGCTGTCAAGAAAGTGGGGAAATGAGAGAGCAAGGAGAAGGAAGACAATTTAAAAAGTCCTTTATCAAGACTTTGCTGCTGTGAGCAACTGGAGCTCAACAGTGCTAAACAAGACAGGTACTAGAGACAAGGTATATTGTCACAGAGAGTAAGCCCAACTGAAGAAAGATGCTGGAATTTTTATCAACTAACTGCCCGTTCATTTTTGGTCAAAGACTGCTTCCAGGAGCATGGATTTTTCAGTCTATTTGGCTTGCCCCGAATGCTTCTGCACCAGGAAGAAAAACAGAGAAGTCCTCAGGCAGAGAGCCACATGTATTCACAGTCAACAGCCTACAGCATGTAGTAGAGAATGCAGAGGAAATCTGGGTGGAGCACAGAGATACAGTATCCACTCCAATGAGACACGGGCAGTCCCTCACATTAAGTGGGAGAAGAGCTGTTTATATTATAACCTTAGTTGTATGGAGTCAAATGCCTGCATAAGGCAAGGCTTTAGAAGACCAAGTAGCTGTTGCAATATGTGTGGCTTCATATAAGTGCACTTGAGAACTTGAAGATAGAAACTGACAAGCTCAAGGATTGACATTCTCAGTTCACAGCCCAGAGTGGAGTACTCATAGAGATTATATGACTTTCTTGGAATAATTCCTTATATCTTGAATCTGCAATGTGAGATTTCTGGAAACTAATGTCTGATCCTGTAGGTGGTTGAATTACAATGCAAATTGAGTTACAGCCTTGATAGTCTTCTTATGTTAAAGTTAAGTCATTTATGGAAAAAGAATGGGACATTAATAATTGGAATGGGCGTTTTTCAATGAGTCTAATAATCCTGACCTACCCCCAGATTGGCCTGAATTTTCCTTGTCTACAAAAACAGCCTCTCCTTCACTCGTCTGTGTGAGATTATTGGCCTTCCCTTGGCCCGAAGACCGTATAACTACCATGTCTGCGGGACCACCTCGGAGGGTTACGCTGAATCCTTTCCACCTCTTATTGTTTCCAGACTCATAAATATCCTTCTGTGTGTGTCGTAAAATATACAGAACATAAAATTTACCACTTTAATCATTTTTAGGCATATAGTTCTGTGGCATTAAGTACCTTCACATTGTTATGCAACCACCACGACCTTTCATCTCCAGAGCTTTCTCATCCTCCCCAACTGAAACTCTGTCCCCATTAAACACTGACTCCCCATTTCTCTCTCCCCATTCTCCCCATTCATCCTGTCAGCCATTCTGCTTTCTATCTCTATAAATTTGATATTCTAGGCATCTCGTGTAAGTGGAATCATACAATATTTGTCCTTTTTGGACTGACTTATTTTACTTCACATAATGGCTTCAAGATTCATCCATAGTGCAGCATGTGTCAGAATTTCCTAACTTTTCAAGGCTAAATAGTATTCCTGTGTGTGTGTGTGTGTGTGTGTGTGTGTATGCACCTTTGTTTATCCATCCATCCATCAATGGACATTTAGATTGTTTCCACCTTTTGACTATTGTGAATAATGCTGCTATGAACATTGATGTACAAATAACTAAAATCCCTGCTTCTGGTTCTTTTACAGACCAGTGAGCTTCTGAGAACCACCCGTGTCAGTGTGTCAGTGCTTCAAGCTTCAGTCTTTGACAGAAACTTCCCCAACATTTAGTGTCCACATTTTGAAAAAGCTATTTCCAAAGCTCTTCCATGTCACATATGCCCCTTCGCATCTTGAATGCATAAAGTGGCTTCTATGTTCCTGGTTAATGCATCTAACTTTCACGAACTTTCACCTGACCTTTGTTTTGTGCTCTCTCCCACTCATTTTCTGTGCTGCAGTGATACTGGCCTTCTTTATGTTCATTTTACCAACCATGCTCCCTCCTACCCCAGGGCCTTAGAACCTGCTCCTCTGGGTGCTTGTGTTACCTTTGATATACCCATTGTTTCCCCCAATTAACTCCTCATCCTTCGAATCTCAGCTCAATGTCACTTTCTCAGGGTAGCATTTCCCTTCTCAAGTATTTTGAGGACCATGAACTCTTCCCTTAGAACACTGAACTTGGCTTCTAATTTTACATTTATCTATGTCCTCACTTAATTAACATTTCATTATCATCCAGACACTTTAAGCTCCAGATGATCAGAGATCATGTGCTCACTTTGTATTCCTAGCACCAAATTACTACACAGAGTAGCAACTCCTCACTATGATTACTCATGATTTTGGATGCCGGTTAACCGTGAACTCCAATAGATGCTAGTGTTCTCGCATGGAGGGAGACAGTAGAGCTAAAACCAACTGGTTCACGCTGCTGTTTGAGTCAACAGCTAGAGCAGATGTCAGAGCTGAGAACACACATACTCATATACTCATATTGTCAACAGAAAGAGGAGATGATTCTGGCTCAGGAGATGTCATTGTATCTTTGTTCAGCCTGAGGGACTTCAGAGCTACGTAAACTCTGGAGCACCCAAGGCAATGAGAAAGACAGGAAGTACAATGGCCGAGGGGAAAGAGTTAAGAAAATCTATTTTTTCATGTATTATAAGCTTCTGTGTCTCAAATTACAGTCTTCAGAGATATGGGAAGAAAATATATGTACATAAGAGTGGACTAATAGGAAAAACACAAGTATGCCAACAGGAGAAAAGTTGTTCATTTGCATAAAGTATTTTTAAAAGGTAGATTGGTTGTTTCTGTTTTCTTTATGAAGATTGCAGGTAATTTTCAGAGCCCATTCTACAAATCTGACAAAGAGAGTTTCCAATTTGAAATTCTGTCCAATTTAAGTGAGGATAAAGAAAATATAATCATATACTCCTAACATAATCATGTATATAATTACGTATGCGTGGCCTTATACATATGCCCAATCAACCCCAAAACTTGTGTTTTTACAAAGTCTAAACACTGAAAATTATATTCTATCCAGAACTGAGAACTGATTCATTAGATGACAATGACAATTTTATAATTCTAGTCATGAAGAAAAAAGCCCTATTCATTTACTCTATCTGACTCTCTAAAGAACTTAATTGGAACCCCTAAGCTACTAGTTTTTCTCTTCTGATTCACCCAGATTTCTGAAGTGACTAATGCTTTGATGATACTGAAAGTTATTCTAAATAATGAATTTAGTCACCACCTCCCAAAGTTCTCTTCGGGAAAACAAGCTCTAATGATACAGTATGTGCATGATCATTGAGTCCCACTTCTGGCAATTCAAAGCTGCTCCAATGTTTTGTTTTTATTGTCATCTTAGTTAGTCAAAGTCTGTTTGTTCTAGGCTATGGATGGAAACAGGAAAAGAGGAAGAGAGTGTGGCACTGAGGGTGCAGCTTAAGGGAAAGCACATGAGTTGATGCAGGTTCCAGGGAGCAGTCTGGTAAGAAGCCTGATAAGGCAGAGAAAGACAGAGGCCATAGATATTAAGAAAAAGGAAAGCCAGAGGCATCCAGGTACCCTCAGCAAACTGCAGACTCTTAGGACTTGAGGGAATGCGGGAAGGCAAGGGCGGGAGATTGGAGGGTCAAGCATGCACAACCAGCCAGTCAACCAAATAGTTGATAGCCTGGGGCAAAGCAGGCAAAAGTAAAGATTCTATAGAGCAGTGGCAACAAAGTAGAGATGTGGATTCAGTGGCAGCTCTCTCTGCTTACCTCTCACCCTGGCGAGAGTCACTCCTGAGTGGGCCCAGCCTGCAGTCTGCAAGTGACGACAACAGAGAACAGCTGGCGGCATGACGAATGTGCATGAGGGGGGCAGATACAATTCTCCGGGGAGGAAACATTTCCCAGAAAAACAGTGCTTCCCTGTAATGTAATCCTCAAGGTTCGCATGAATGGTCCATGTTACAAAGAAAATCATGTTATAATGAGCACCTCTGTGCACACTCCCAGGAGCTTAGAACCTCCTTGAAGGGAATTCAAGATTGGCCCAATGCTTGATTCCAGCCTTTCGGATTTCATGTTATGGTATAATTTTACCCTATAAGTATGAAACTCTCAATGAAACCATGTGCAGTCATATCGCAGTGTGTACACGACATGAAAGCTGTGTTTATCTGACACTAAAACCATAGAGAAAATGAAAATCCCATCTGCCACCTTGATATGTGGGCTGTAGGATGGGAAGCACGTGCCTATTTGGAATTACACGGTGACTAGCTGAATGAGAGACTGACCTCTTTTCATTTCAGCAAACTGTTGTAACCTCCATGTAACCTTAAATTACAGCATAGAAACTTGCTTTTTGAAGGAGATTATTCTTGAAAACCTCTAAATATTTAATCTACTCTTTGGGGTAGGTAAAGGCTTAAATATATAGTGAGAGAAGCAAGAGATTTTATGTGCTTCTATCTGGCCCCTAGGCTTCTTCCATTCATCAGCTGCCCATAAAATAGTGTTGGTCATGATACATGAATTCACGATGCTAAAAGTACATTTGGGGGACCTGACCTGGTAGCATAGTGGTTAAGGTCACACTTTGGTGGCCCAGGTTTCACTGGTTTGGATCCCAGGTGCAGACCTACACACTGCCCATCAAGCCTCACCGTGGTGGCATCCCACATACAAAATAGAGGAAGATTGGCACAGATGTTAGCTCAGGGCCAATCTTCCTCACCAAAAAAATAAAAGCACATGTGGCCTTCATACAGATTCTATGCCATTATTTTTTATCCTCACACTAGCTCAGATAAGTTCAGGAGGAAGAACAGGAAAAGGCTAGACAATTGTGGATATTAGTGAAAACAAAGTCATGCCATAGTGTCAAGCTGAGATGCCTCAGTCATAGCCACTACACTTTTTGCACTAATACAGGTCAAATGCTTTGATTTATTGAAATCATTCCCACCAGTATGCTCCTTCAAACTACAAACTCAGCCTAGATACTTGTCACTACACCCAAAAGAAGAACGCTCTCTAAAAACTCATTAAGCTGATACCTTCAAATAATTAAAAATTTTTGTAACGCACAATTCCAACTATGACTTTATCCCAGTTCGTTTGCACTTATCAAAATTACTGATGGGATTTCTAAACAATCACCAAGAAAACATTGCAAAATGTCTGGCCAGGGACATGCCAACCCAAAAAGAATTCCCCGATATTGCCCCTGAGTGCCTAGCCTGCACTCAATATTGAACTTAATTCATTCAGATTTCTGTAGGATAGCTGCTAAATCTTCACGAAAGTGCCATCATGGCCTATGGTTTTGCCAATAGGATAATCAAATGAGCCACATGTCAATGGTATAGATTTATCTACAGCAGATAATCTTATATGACTTAAGTTAAGTACCTAGAATATGTGACTTAAGGGAGAAAACACCTAGAAAAAATGTGTTTCCTAAGATAATTCTATTTTTAGCTGGGGGGGATTCTCTTAAGTTATATGCAAGATAGCCATCTTCTCTGAAACGCAGGGCAAATTAGACATTATCCAAATAGCATCAGCAGGGAACTCAGTCGGTGGAAGGAAGGTTTTGCAGACTCCAGTGGCCTCACGTGCTATTTGGAAATCAGTAGAGCGCTGGTTGCCCGGTGCAGCTGTGGTTGCTATAGGGATGGACTCCTGTGAGTATTCCATCTGTTCCAAGAGGGACAGCTTGGAAACCCCTCACAGGTCTTAAGAAGAAATGAAGCAAACAAATGACTCATCTGGTTAGGAAGGCTGTTTGACTAAGTAGCTATTTCAGCAATTTAAGCAAATGCGTGCACGACTCTTTGGTCCAACCCAAAAGATCTTAAATTTCAAAATTAGCTCCAAAAATTATTCAGTCAATTACTTTGAACACATGCATGTTACCCAAGCACAGTAAGTTGCAACCTTTTGTGTTACATTTAGCAAATGCACTTTTATTTAAGTGTTTAATCCACATTTTCCCAGACAATTAATATTAGCTTCTAAACAAAATTAAGGGCTCATTTAACAGGCTCATTTTGGAGAACACAGCAAAAACAGACTCTTGTGATGAGTCCATATGGAATGTCGGGGTCTCACTCATACTGAAAAAAATTAACTCAAAGTTATCTGCAACTGTATTTTTAGCACTGTCTCATTACTAAACAGAAAGATTGATAGAAAAGCTAGACATGTGTTAATATCACTTTTTAAACACCTACATCCGACCAAATTTACAGAATTAAATCAGATCTAATATAGCGCATTTTGAAAAATTAGAAAATTCTGTTTCATAAATTCTTGAAAAGAAACCAAATATCCTAAGTGTTGGGCACTAAGGTTTTGGAAAATGCAAAATATTTGAAGACAAGAGTGAGAACAGACACTTCAGCGTGTTTCTTTGACCTATTAAAATAAGATTTTGCCTACTTCTTTGGTGGCAAAAATTTAACAGCCACTGACTAATGTAGTTTTCATTTTATATAAATTTAAATTACATGATATGGCTAATGTGACAGAACCATGTTTGCGTAAGCTGGCTCCTCAAAGAGTTTCCCAAGCAAAGGCACATGTCAGGGAAATGAAATCTTTTAGAAGTTGTTACTCACTTCCTCAAAATGGTACCTCCATATATCTACTCTACCGAACTGTCCTGAAGCAAAATGACCTTGTGGCTGCCCTACCTTCCTAGAAGGCAGAGAAAGCTTATCTTGAGAGACTCACAAGAGAGGCTGAGGGAATAGATCCATGGTTCAACATTTCTGTTGAATCAAAGAGAAAAAGAGCTGGAAGACAGTTAAGTGTCCATAGAAAGCCAATGACACATTCAGACACTACCTCACAAATCCTGAACTGAATGTTTTCGGGTAGCCTTGCTTCCTCTCCTTCTACTGAAGCTCTCTTTCTGGGGTTCTGTCTCTGCCATTGCTTTCATGCCCATACCTTCCCCAACTCTCCACCACCATCACATTTAGCCACCATCTTTCTCACTTTCTCGTGGCCTTTCCATGTTATCTACTTCTTGCTAAATTGTTAATGACTGATCATGAGTGCATAAGGCATCTCTCTCACATAATGTATTTGAAGATTTTTGCAGAAGCCTTGCTTTTTATATGCTAGTAAGTAACAAATGATATATTTAAGGCATCATGTAGAAGGGACCGAGAGATACTTTCGAGTGAGTCAAGGGGTAAGGTTGGTTTTCAATCTCTCTGATTTTGCCACAGGCAAAACAGTCTGTTCTACTTAAATGCAAGACTAGACCTTTGTGTACCCTGCATACAATGTAATAAAAATATCAAACACAATAATTTATTTACTGAGCTAATAGTGAAATTATTAAAAGAATATTCTCTAGAAAGCATTATATATACATTTTACATATATGTAATATGCATTTTATTTTATTCATTCTCTGAAAATTCATGGCCCCCTCATGACCAGATGGAGGTTAGTCTGTTTAATGGGGAGGAAAATCAGAAAGACAAGGCTGAGGATAACCAGAAACTGGCAAAATACGGCCAAGTCATTGATTTGACAATATTATGAATATGGACAGGAAAGATTAAAGAAAGACAAGGTAGTCTAGTTGGGATGTGAATAGCAAGAAACTGATTTTGTAGGATGATACTTTAAACAAATATCTTTAACCTTCTTTAAAAAAATCAAACAATCAAATACCTGAGTAAAAGTTGGTACCTTTATTTTTGAACTCTCAAGCAGAGATGACAATCAAGAATCTTTGTGTGGAATAACCAATACTGAAATGCACACAACAGTTTACCCAGGACCACGTCAAAACTAAAAGAAAAAAGAATTGAACACAGAAAACAACAACAATGGAGCATGATATATTATTTTATTGATTTAAAAATAATGAAAGCAAATTTATTGAAGCAACATTATTTTATTTACATTTAAAAGAAAAATATTGACAGGCAATATTTAAAAACCCATTTAAGTGGTAAATATTTAGAGCTATTTGTTTAAAATCAGATGTTAATGAATCACCAACAAATGATACCGAATAAGCACGATTTTGTAAGCTTTTTTTGTAAGGGCAAAATGTATATTGTTGATAAAAGATCAATTGCCATGATAAGCTATCATTTTCTACCCTAAATACAGACTCAGCATCTGAGCACAGGACAGCAGAAAGAGCATCCAATTATGGACTCATGCCAAAACTCCAAAATTACATTCAAGATTTTATTTGTACTTGTGATTAGATATGACAGTAAATTCACCTACTTCAAGATATTGAAGTTAGTAATCAGATAACTTTCTCAGAACACAGATTTAAAGAAAGGATCATCAAAATTTGCAACATATATTAAGCTCATAATGATGCAAGGAGTATACTTTTTCTAACTGTTAATCTACTATTTTTTATTAATTGTGAAAATGAAAATAGAAATGTTTACATAGTATTTACATTTTTCTAAGGTTAGAAGGAAAATTCAGTGTTTGTGAACCAAGGACTTACTCAATAGTCTTGTGTTTTGAGGATGTAGTGTTCAAGCTTTATAGATTTTCTAGTAAACATTAGTGTAACTCTAAAATTACATGGCATGAGCATTTAACAATTTTCAGATCTGTAGTCTTTATTAATCATTTTAATGAATATAGCCTACCTGTGTGAGTAGGGAAAGGAAACGATTTACAGAGATCATCATAAAGAAGAAGAATGTAATATCTTTTCTATATCATCAGGGTTTCAATCTTACGTTTATGGCTTCAATTGATTGTATTTATACTATAATTATTACTGTTATTACACTACTGTTATTACAGTAAATAAATTTCTATGGCTCTTTACAAGTCTTAAAGCACTTTAATATTTATTATCTCTCTTAATCTTTAAAACAAGCTTTTGGAGTAGATATTATCATCTCCATTTTACACACCAGTCTCCTGAAGTTGGGTGAGTAATTGGTGGAGTGAGGATTCAAAGAGAGGTTCATAAAACTGTTCTTTTGTGGTTGTTTAATGAGAGTTCCATGATGGCTGTAATAGATGTGTGAGTGCAGATTTATAATGCACAGCATCTATATTTAAATAATTTATAATAATAGCTTGGAAGGGTGCACAAGAAATCTGTTAGACAGATAAAGAGTATACTCAACTAATTCATTGATTTAAAACCTTTGATAATAAGTGATTCTAGCAAGTTTGCAGGGTACAAGGCTAACATCTGAAAGTCAATTGCTTTCCTATATGCCAATAATAAGCTATTGGAACGTGAAATTAAAAATACAATACCATTTGCAATAGCACCAAAAAATGAAATATTTAGGTATAAATCTAACAAAAATTATACAGAACCTATTTGCAGAAAACTATAAAACTGATTTTAAAAATCAAAGATCTAAAGAAATTGAGGGCTATTCTGTGTTCACATATTGGATGATTCAATATTTTTAAGATGTCAGTTCTTCCTAAATTGATCTATAGTTTCAATGAAATCCCAATTAAAATCCTGCAAAGCTATTTTGTTTACACAGGCAAACTGACTCTAAAATTTATATGAAAAGGCAAAAGAATATAATAGCCAAAAAATACTGAAGAAAAACAAAGTTGGAAGGCTGACATTTACAGACTTCAAGACTTAGTATAAAGCTACAATAATCAAGACAGCATGGTATTGGTGAAAGAATAGACACATAAATCAATGGAACAGAGCAAAGAGCCCAGAAATAGACCCACACAAATTTAGTGAACTAATATTTTACAAAGGATCAAAGGAAATTCAATGGAAAAGAATAGTCTTTTCAATAAATGATGCTGGAATAATTCAATGTCCATACCAAAAATAATCCATACACAGACCTTCCACTTTCCACTAAAATTACCTCAAAATGGATCATAGACTTAAAAACTAAAAATCTGTAATATTATAAAACTTCTAGAAGAAAATAACAGAGAAAATGTCTGTGACCTTGAGTTTGGTGATGAATTTTTAGATACAACAAAAGCATTATCCATGAAAGAGAAAAATTGATAAATTAGACTTTATTAAAATTAAAAACTCCTATGAATGTTGCTTTTAATAGAATGAAAAGACAATCTACAGACTGGGAGAAAATATTTACAAAATGCATACCTGATAAATAACTGGTATCCAAAATATATAAAGAACCCAAATAAGTCAATAAAAAGAAAAGAAAAACAGCACAATTGAAAAATGGACAGAAGTATTGAACAGATACCTCACCATGGAAAATAACTATATGAAAAGATACTCAAAATCATATGTTGTCAGAGGATTTCAAAGTAAGACAACAATTAGATACCATTACACCTCTATTAGTTTGGCTAAAATCCAAAAAACTGACAACATCAAATGTTGGTGAGATTGTGGAGCAACAGAAACTCTCATATTTTGCTGGTGGGAATGAAAACTGGTAGGGCCACTTTGAAAGACAGTTTATCAGTGTCTTACAAAGGTAAACATAGTTTTACCATATGATACAGAAATTGTACCCCCAGGTAGCTACCCAATTGATTTGAAAACCTGTGTTCACACAAAAATCTGAACACAAATCTTCAGGGCAGCTTTATTCTTAATCTCCGAAAACTGGAAACAATCAAGATTCCCTTCAGTAGCTAAATGGATAAACAAACTGTGATACATCCATACCAGTGAATATTATTCATCAATAAAAAAGAAATAAGCTATCAATCCACAAAAAGACATAAAAGAGACTTAATGCATATTGCTAAGTGAAAGAAGACAGTATGAAAAGTCTATATATTGTATAATTCCAACTATACGGCATTCTGGAAAATGCAAAACGATAGAGATAGTAAAATGATCAAACATTGTAAGGGGTTCAGGAGTAGGGGAGAGGAATGAATAGGTAAAGCATAGGGAATGTTTAAGACAGTAAAATTATTTTGTATTATACTGTAATTGTGGATATAAGATCTTACGCACTCATCAAAATTCATAGAACTCTACTACACAAAGATGCAAATTAAAAATATATACATTTAGGAGGTTGGGGCATCCCAGTAAGGAATGGAGACTGTGACAAGAGAATATAACTGTATTATAATTGCATGAAAAAACTCTACTGAAGAGGATCATGGGAAAAGTTACTGACATAAGCATATTTGGAGATAAGTGGAGTCTGTAAGACCGAAGGAAAAGGAGCTGCACATAGGCTCTGTATTCTAATTGATAAAGTTGTTTTCCATGGGAATACAAGTTAACAATTCTCATAGCGCTACATATGTACACAGGAATAGAACAATTAAGTAAATAGATAGTAGATGGTAGGAGCCAGGTTTTTCACTGTTGAAATTTACAGATAAACAAGAGGGTGAATCAACAATGATTCATATGTTAATAGACTATAGTTGGAGAAATCAGTATGAACTTATGTTTAGCTAAGTATATATACAGATGGTTCCATATAGTTCTAAATATTAATAGAAATGTGTATCTACACAAGGTAGTATACACATACATATTTTTGTTCTCTCAGCAGAGGAAGCCAAAAATAAATGATACCCCAGTAACAATGAGCACCTCTAGCATTCAGATCTTGGTTTCTAATACCATTTTCCAATAAAAGGAACCAGTATCCGTTGAGGTAATGACTGGCTCTAGGACAGAGGCAGGCAATATAAAAGATCAGCTTGAAAGTCAGGATGTGCTAAACCAAAACCAAAATAAAAACCAAACAAAAATTGATAGAAACACGTCAAAAGGACATAGGCACCAACTAAAGGAGCCCCCAGCAACCAAAGCTGGAACAATTTGCACAAGAAAATAAACAAAATAGTACTGGATTACAACCTAAAGTATAAAATAAGTATCCCTGAGTCCAAAATGATATAAATAAATGATTGAATAAATTAATAAATAGAGGGTAAGAAACAAATCTCCAGTGCAAAAGAATTCCAATAATTTATGTAGATGCTCTGCCCTCAAAGAGGAGGAGAGTAACTCCCCACTCCTTAGGTGTGGGCTATGCACAGTGACTCCCTTCCAAACTGTATAATATAGAGAAAGGGAAAAAGAGTAACTTTACAGGAAAAAATCTGACAAAGACCACCTCAGCCAGGTGATCAAGGCCAACATCAATCAATCATAAACCATGTTGATAGTGCGTACTCTTGACGTGATGTGATGAAAATGACACTTCACTGCTGCGGACTTCTTTCCAATAACCCATAATCTCCATCTTAATGAAAAAAAATCAAACAAATTCCAGTAGTGGGGTATCCTACAAAATACCCGGTCAGTTCCCCTCACAACTATCAAAGTCATCAAAAACAAGGAATGTCTGAGAAACTGCCTCAGCCAAGAGAAGCCTAAAGTGAAATGAAACTAAAAATAATACGGTATCTTAGACAGGATCGTGGAAGAGAAAAACAACACTGGATAAAAACTAAGGAAATCTAAGTAAACTATGGACTTCAGTTAATAAAAATGGACCAATATTGAGCGAGTTGTAGCAAATATACTTACGTATGATGTTATAATCAGGGAAACTGGAAGCAAATAAATGGGAACTCTCTATATTACATTCTCAATTTAAAAGTATATGCAAAAATATCTAATTAAAAAACATATTTTAAAAATCCTTTGGGACATCCAAAAGGAGATAACCAGTAGGATGAAGAGTTTTGACCCCTTCTACGCATTTGTTCATTCCTTTCATCTTTGTTTCTTTCATCATATATCTATAGAGTACTTACAATGTGCCAGATATTGTGCCAAACTTCAGGGAGGTAAAGACTATCAATTCAATGTTCCTGTCTTCATGAAGTTCATGCTGTAATGAGAATGACTAACAAACAAATTAAAATAGTGTTGTCAGTGGTATGATAAAGGTATGTCCAGGTTGGTGCCTAACGTGGGCAGGGGTAGGGGTTGGGAAGTACCTGAGTTGAGTCTTGAAGAAGACATAGCTGTTGGGCAGATAATGAGTGGGAAAGGGAATTTCAAGTTCAAGGCAAAGCATGTACAAATACAAGAAGTAAAACAGGGCCCAACATGGCAGGGAACTTCAAGTAGCTTAAGGTAGCTGTCATACAGAAATGAGGCTAAAGGACCATAGTTTGAAAAACTTTAACCACCACAAGGAAGGAGTTTTCACTTTATTCTGTAGACAATGAAGAGCCATTGAAAAATTTAATGTGGATAAGTAACATAATCACCTTTGAGTCTTAAAAAAAGTACTCAAGGGTAAGTGTAAAGAATGGATTGGATGGAGGCAGGTCTGGAAGATGGGAGATCAGAAAGCAGGATGTTGAAGGAGGTCAGATAAGAAACAATGAGATTACTGACCAACAAATGGCTGTGGGGATGATGAGAAATCCCAATTTCAAAAGATATTATTGAAGTGGAAATTATAGGATTTAGACATTGATTGATGTGGTGTGTGAAGTAAAGGAAGAAATCTAAAGAAATTTATGGAAAAAAATACCATCCTTGGTAGTGATGCTGGTCACCAAGATGGGGGACTAATGAAGGAAAGGCAAGCTTGGCAGTGAAGCAGGAATATGTTCAATTTTGCATATGCTGTGTGTGGGAGCTTGCAGGATATCCTAATGGAAATAAATAACAGGATATAGAGTTCAAGCAGGAGGCTGGCAATACACGTGTGAGATTAATTATCATATAGGTAGTAGAAACAATGTGAGTGAATGATATCATCCAAAAAGAGTAGGTGCTATAAAGGGATAAGAAGACTGAGCAGCATCAATATTCAAAAGTAAGTCAGGGGAGGAAGAATTCATGAAGGAGACAAGAACAAAAGTCAGAAAGCTTGGCAGGGGAGACAAAACAAACCAGAAATAGTGGTGCTGTAGAGAAAAGACTTAGAGAAGAGAATTAGAGGAAGGAAGGGATGCCACCAATGTGATATATTACAGAGATGTCAACTAAGACCAATATGGAAGTGTGTTTATTGGTCTATCACAAAGAGCCCAGTAGTGGCTCTGGAAAGAATAGATTTAGTGAAAAAAGAGAAGGAAAGGAAAAAAAAGGCTGCAGTGGTTTGATGATTTAATAGAACTAAGAAACTTGAGACAGCAAGTATAAACCTACATTAACAGACTCTTGGTTATGGATGGGAAGGAAGTGATAGGCTAATGCCTAGAGTAGAACTAGAGATGAGTGTAGTGTGTGTTCAAGTTGAAAGAGACTTTAGTACCTTCACGTGATGATGAAACAACAGCCATAAAAGGAGGAGACAATGAAGGCTCAGGAGAGGAGAGCATGGACTGATGGAATGATGTCCCTAAGTCTGAGGCAGGCATTTGAATACAAAGCACAAGTGGAGATTTGCTTTTATAAAGGAAATCTTTCTCTGGGTCTAGAGGTGAATGCAGATACAGAAAAATGTAGCTGTCCTGGGGCAGGAGGTTGAGGGATTCAATATCTAATGGCCTTGTGTTTTGTCAGCAGCTAGAGAAGGGGAGAAAGGAAGATCAGAAGGCAAAATTTACCTGATGGCTACTCTCTCCAGCATACTTAGTAACAGAAACTTGATTTTACCCAGGTGGCAATGTACCTAGCTAAAATGCCGTATTTCCCAGCCTCCTTGAGAATGATTGACAGTGTGATGCGAACAGTGATCATTGGAAAAAGCCTTATGCCCCTTGCCTTTCTCTTCCTCCCTGACCAGATCACGGACATAATAGCTGGAGCTCCAGAAAACACCTTGTGATCTTGAAGGTGGAAGTGCTTAGATAGTAGAACAGAAAGATAGAAAGAGACTGGGTCCCTGGCAACCTTGTAGAGGGAGGCATTCATTTCAACCACTGGGGTGAGGACTCTCTCACTTGCCATGGACCACAATTCATAACTAAGATAGGGGTTGAAGGGAGTGGAGCACTTCAAAATGTCCACTGTGTGGGAGAGGTAACTCAGCAAGTAAAAACAGCTGAGCAGAATGGCAGAGGACAATTAAAGACAGGAATTTGCACTGGATCCAGTCAAAGCAGTTGCAATCATGGGCAGAACCAGAGGGAATGAGAGTTCTGTTTGAGAAGTTTGAGAAGGCAAACACTTTGGGATCCCTTGTTCAGGGACGTTTTCTAGACTCAATGCCTCACTCTCTTAAAGTGAATTACTCCTGCTGGGTTTTGCTAAAGTCTAAAGTCTGGGAAAAAAAGATCATTTTTTGGTGTTTTGGAGTTTGAGGGGGAAGGATGAAGGTAGGAGAGTGGAGATATTCCCCAAAACATAGAGGAGGCAGAGAAGTTGATACCACCAGTAGCATATGACTTGGTTTCCCTTGTCTGTCTGCATCCCACTTCGCCCCTTTGAGTAGGGAGAAAAATCCAAAGGCAAGCTCTCTATTGTGCCCTGAATCTGAGCTAACTAACACGGGGCACAGGAAGACTGAGATGGCACGTTTACCTGATGAGGCTCCTGGGGTATCTCTGCACTCTCTCACGTCTGGAGTGATATCAAACAAAATAGCATGGGAGGCAGCTGCCTGATCTATTATCTACACCAGCTTGACCAAAGTGAGAGTGAAAAGCAACAGGTGTGAGATCCAGGTGTTCTCTTGACCATAACCTTTCTTATACATTTGACTTAGTCTTTCCCTTGTGAGTTCGTGAGCTCACTCCTTTGTCTTTAACCAGATTCATCATGAAAAAATAATTTTCCTTAGTCAGTTCCTGATGATGACACAACGACCTAGTCTCACTCATAGGATTTAGGTACTATGAAAGAGTGGGTTAAAGTTCACTGGAGTCTGGCAGTTGAGACATGTTAGAGGACAGGTTTTGTATGACGATCCCAACGACTACAGAAACCACCTGGGAAGATGCCAGACTTTGAGTGAAGAATATGTATGATAACCAGGTCCCTAGTCAATGAGAGAGAGTGCCTCATAATTTTATAGCTGGTAGTAACAAGAGGGAAATAGAATGTGGTATATCTGGATTGGCACCTTAAGTTGCAAAGGAGGAGACAGTTTTGCATGAGAGAGAAAAAATAGTCACCTGCTTGTAGGGAGAGCCAGCCACACCTCTAGAGCTGGGATAGACGCTATGAATTTAGGAGAGTGCTTCTCAACCCTGCCTATACTTTGGAATTACCTAAGGGGTTTTTAAGAAAGACTAATTAGGGGCCTGCCTCATGGTGTGGTGTTTGGGTTTGCACTCTCTGCTTCGGCAGCCCAGTGTTCACATGCAGACCTAGCACCACTCATCAAACCACACTGTGGCAGCATCTCACATAAAATGGAAGAAGATTGGCACAGATGTTAGCTCAGGGCCAATCTTCCTCACCAAAAAAAAAAAAAAAGAAGACAAATCACCGTCTCAAGGGGTGGAATCTGGGCATGGATGTAGTTCTATCCATTTAACAAATTCATTTCTATTTATTCATTCATTTTTATTTATTTTACTAACATTTGTTGAGGGAAAACCTCTTATTAGGCAGTTTTATGGGTGCTGAGGAGTTGATGCTAAACAAAGTGGACATAGTTTATATTCTCACGGAGTTTTCAGATTTTGATAAGTGTTCCAAGTGAAATATTGGTGAGTTATTTTTAGGGTATCTTAAGAGGTGAAAGAGATGGTTTTTGGTGATAAGCGATGTCCAGGCCCCAGCACTGGGCTTGTATCAGGGTTGAAAGGTAAAAAATAGATGCGTCGTGGTCTCAGGGAGCTAGACCCCAATGGATGGCAAGTAAATACCATCAACATTAATATGTTGTAATAAGTAATATAAAGAAGGTCACTTACAAAGTTTTGTGGAATATACAGGAGATAAAATTCTCTTAGGGTTGCTGAGGGAGGGTTCCAGAGAAAGTAAAACTTGAGAAGTCTGCCAGGTGGAGAAGATAAGAAAAGTTAAGAAGATAAGAAAATTCCAAGTAGAGGAAAGGGCCAAACTGACAAAATGCCAGATGACTGAGCCAATGCACGCAAACTAAGTTGTACAATTTATACGCACTCCTATCCTAACGCACATTTACCAATACACCCACTGGGAGAGGAGGGAGCTGTTGCATTGGCTGATAGATGGACTACGGAAGAGAACACACCATCGAATCACAGTATGTCCAGCTCTCTGATTGTTATAGACATTCTCGGGGGGGGAGTTCCACTTGAGCACAGAAAATATTTGAACATATTCAGATCCTCCAAGCTGTGCATTGCCCCCACTTTTGGATAAAGTGAGAGCACATTTTGGAGTAGTGTAAGTTCAGCAAGATCCAGGAACAGCATGTTTGGATTGCCTTTAAAACAAGAGGTTCTTCTTAAAGAGGGGTCACAGGAAAACACTTGGAAATGTTGAACAAAGCTAGGTGTCTATCAGGAAGAGGCAGATTTTTTCATGGAAAGCTTACTATCGATGGAATAATGAGAATTCATGCATAATCAAAAGAGAACAAAAGAGCTTGAAAAAACATATTTGTTTGTCTTACACTCCAATGTTAAGGGATACAAGACTGTATTGAATACTATGCTATTGAAAGATAGGGTTTTTCTTGTTGGTAAATGATTGCACAAGTAAATTAAAGTAACTTGGCAAACCAGTAGCTGTGCCCATGCTAAAAATTACTACTTTTTCACAAAAAAAAGGACACAGAAGAAATTCAGCACAGGAAAAAATTCATAACCCTAATCATCATACTATCCTAAGATAAGAATGACTTTGTGATTCACCCTCACATTAAATTACGGCAATGATAGCTTATTCTACCCAGCAGCTGCTCCCATTTCTCTTTGGTTTTCTTTGGGAAACTGTTCCTCTCCCCATCCCATGTGATTCTAGTAACACCATGAACTAGAGTGCCCACTTACCCCCTAGACAAAGAGGTGAGCATGTTACCCAAGCCTTGTGGGTCATGACACTATATAACGGTAATTGGTTCAACAGTACTTGGTTCAAGATGTGAGTGTATAGCAACAGCCAGGACCAATCAGAAAACTGCCATTTTATTTATTGACCCTGAGAGATAAAGAGTTTCTCTTTTAGATCTCACATTGTAAAGATACAGTCTTAGGACTTGCTGCGACGCTATTTCCAGGACAGCTGAGAGAGAATGAGGTTCAGCTGAGAAAAGCAAATATGAAGATGGAAAGAAAAAGATCTTTGGTAATTTTGTTTTGTTTTGTTTTGTTTTAAAGATTGGCACCTGCGCTAAGATCTGTTGCCAATGTTGTTGTTGTTGTTGTTGTTGTTGTTGTTGTCTTCTTCTCCCCAAAGCCCCCCGGCACACAGTTGTATACTCTAGCTGTGAGTGCCTCTGGTTGTGCTATATAGGATGCAGCCTCAACATGACCTGATGAGCGGTGCCATGTCTGTGCCCAGGATCCAAACCAGCAAAACCCTGGGCCACTGAAGCAGAGCGCGTGATCTTAACCACTCGGCCACGGGGCCGGCCCCGGTAAGGTTATTTTCATTGAGCCACTCGGTCACTCATGCTTAGACTTCCTGGTTATGTGAGATGCAGTCTATGGTATTTTTTGTTGTTTTTTGTGTGTTTTGCTTTGTTTTTGCTTAAGTCAGTCTGAGTTGAGTTT